>NW_027495245.1:0-251222 GCF_021521415.1 Bidens hawaiensis
GGAGGACGACATCGCGAAAACCGCTTTCAGAACTCGTTATGGACACTACGAGTTCCTAGTCATGCCTTTTGGTTTGACGAATGCCCCTACGGTGTTCATGGATCTCATGAATTGCGTTTGTCGTCCATACCTGGACCAGTTTGTTATCGTCTTCATTGACGATATTCTCGTTTATTCCCAGCTCTAAAGCCGACCATGAGCTTCATCTCAGGCTTACCTTGGATCTGCTGAGGAAAGAGCAACTCTACGCCAAATTCTCCAAATGCGAATTCTGGCTAAGGGAAGTTCAATTCTTAGGTCACATCATTAACAAGGAAGCATTCATGTCGACCCTGCCAAGATTGAAGCCATCAAAAATTGGGGAGCGCCTACAACGCCAACCGAAATTCGTTCATTTCTTGGTTTAGCTGGGTACTACCGTCGATTCATCTCGAACTTTTCAAGATCGTATTGCCTCTCACAATGTTAACTCAAAAAGGGGAACCATTCATTTGGAACCAAGAGCAAGAAGAGGCTTTCCAAACATTGAAAACATAAACTCTGTCATGCACCAATCCTGTCACTTCCTGAGGGTAACGATGATTTTGTTGTTTATTGCGACGCCTCGAGCCAAGGTCTAGGCTGCGTCTTAATGCAACGCGGTAAGGTCATCGCTTATGCCTCGCGCCAACTCAAGAGTCATGAGAGGATTTATGTCACCCACGACTTGGAATTGGGTGCTGTGGTCTTTGCCTTAAAAATATGGAGACACTACCTATACGGTACGAAATGTGTCATCTTCACCGACCACAAGAGCCTACTACACATCCTCAACCAAAGGGAGCTAAACAAGCGACAACGTCGATGGGTTGAACTCCTAAGTGACTACGACTGCGAAATCCGCTACCACCCTGGAAAGGCTAACGTAGTGGCTGACGCGTTAAGTCGCAAGGAAAGGACCCAGTTGCATGCGATCCGTATTCAGTCCAATCTTCCCTCCTTGGTTCTTGAAGCTCAAAAGCAAGCGATTGCTGGTGGTGATCTCAAAATATGCTATCTTGCGGGTGCCGAACGGAAGTTTGAAACCAAGTATGATGGTATACTTTACTACTTAAATCGCATGTGGATTCCAAACTCTGAACCACTTCGAGAACTTATCCTGAACGAAGCGCACAAATCAGATACTCTATTCACCCGGGCAGTGATAAAATGTATCAGAATCTCAAGTCTCACTTCTGGTGGCCGGGTATGAAGAAAGTCATAGCTTTGTACGTCGGTAGGTGCCTAACATGCTCGCGGATCAAGACTGAACATCAGAGACCATCTGGCCTGTTACAAAAACCGATCATACCGCAGTGGAAGTGGGACGAGAGTCGCTATGGACTTCATTACCAAACTCCCGCGGACACCCAGCGGTTATGACACGATTTGGGTTATCGTGGATTACTTGACCAAGTCTGCCCACTTTCTCCCTGTCCGCGAGGACTACACTACGGAGAAGCTGGCGCGGATTTACATTCGTGAGATCGTAACCCGTCACGGTGTGCCTAAGGGCATCACGTCTGACCGTGACCCCTCTTTTGCGTCAAGGTTCTGGAAGTCATTTCAGAAAGCCTTTGGGACAAGTGTGAAACTTAGCTCTGCCTATCATCCTGAAACGGTACGGACAGAGCGAAAGGACCATACAAACCCTGGAGGATATGCTCAGAGCCTGTATCCTTGAATTCGGTAGTAGCTGGGAGACTCACCTTCCTCTTGCAGAGTTCTCATACAATAACAGCTATCATGCTACCATCAAATGCGCACCATTCGAGGCACTCTATGGCAGGAAATGTCGCAACTCAAAAAGTGCCTCGTTGACGAGACCGCTCAAATCTCGATCGACACGGTTCGCATCGACGACAAACTTACACTTTGTTGAGGAACCTGTCGAGATCCTAGATCGAGAAGTCAAAAGGACTAAGCGAAGCCGGATACCCATAGTCAAGGTACGTTGGAACAACCATCGTGGACCCGAGTTCACATGGGAGCGAGAGGATAAGATGAAGGAGGAATACCCTCATCTGTTCGCATAGTCATCATCTTTGTAATTCTAGAAATCTTGGAGTCTATGTAATCGTAATCATGTAATCAGGGACCAATATCAATCAATGAAGTATCATGTTGTTCCTATTTGGCTTGATAAATATTCTCTTATTTGCATAACACCAAGTTTGGCTACCCATGACTCGTGCTGGAAAACACAAGTTGTGCATACTTAATCATGTAAACATTGGGGTAAACTATGTATCATTGAGCCAAAATTTGTCATCATTCTAGCATTCATGAAGCATGGTTGTGTGTGTGTGTGTGTGGTGTCGTGTCGATTTTTCTAGCCGCACACAATGGAGTTTATACATTGATACAAGGTGAACTCGTAATTATAGTCCGAATATAATTACATCAAGTTCACAGGTGTATACGTGTATAAACAATATGCTATTGTGTAACTATGCAGTCATGAACTCAAGCTTCGTGTAGGGAAATTAATCAATGAATGTTGAAGGAGTGGTGGGTTAGCGCTGGTACACCCTATACATAAACCCCTTCGGCACAAGTTGATTATGTCTGAAGCGAGACTTGGAATTAGGGACTCATAGTTAGCGTAGGCAGCTGTGAGGCGTTAAATTCAAGAGTTATTGAGGGAATTATTCATTGGAGATTGAAGGAGTGGTGGGTTAGCCGCTGGTACACCCTATATATAAACCCCTTCAATCCGAAATGAATATGTCTGATGTAAAGCTTGAAGGTGATGCCTTGTAGTGGAAAATAGTGTGTCGTCCTGTGTGTCATTGAACTAATAGGAGTCGAAAGAAACACCCAAGTGGAGTTGAGGGGAGTGGTGGGTTAGCCGCTGGTACACCCTATATATAAACCCCTTCAACTTGATTTGGGTGGTATCCAAGACGAAAATTAGGGGGTAGTGGCGCATAGTGGTCATCATGGGATCATTTGATCTAAAACATCATTGCATCAACTATACTAAGTTCTAATTTCGGGACGAAATTCCTCTAAATTGGGGAGGATGTAACGCCCTGAAATTCGATTGGTAAACTAGGATCGTGAAATCATCGGAAACTATAGACTTTGGGATTCTGGACGATAAGTTCGGAACCCATATCATTGGAAAAATCTGCTTTTATCATTTAAAATGTTTATTTTATAAAACGACATTTACGCCTGAAAAATATTAATTTTTATGCTTTCGAAAAATTAAATGTTCTTATTTAAAAAGATTTCAAATAATTATTCGGAAAATGGTTTTATAAAAGTTTTGCTGAAAAAGTTTTAGTTTGTTTAAAACTTATGAACACGACTAGTCTTGACCCGTCGGTAGCCTAAACCCGAACCCGAGTCACCCGAGTATTTAAGCGGAAAATCAAGTATTCTTACACCATCTCTTTCATTTCCACCAACACTTCCCACCAAAACACTCTCATTCTAGAGAGAGAAACTAGAGAGAGAAAGTCTTCAAACTTCAAATCCGAGTCCACAAATCTGGTTTGTTGTTATTCTTGGTAAGATCTTCTTGAAAATCATCCATTTCATAACCATTTCGGCCTCAAATCGAGCAAAAACACCCATTTTCGTTTCTAGAGTTTTCGGGTCAAAAACCGTCTTGTTTTGGTGTCAAAATGCAGGCTTTTGTGTTTAAAATCACTAGGAATCGATAGCCCTTTCAATCCCGAGCATTTCCATGTCAAAAACTTCGATTTTGGGTCAAAAATCTGGAAAATCTGAAAAACCCGTAGGTTTCTCCGTCGCCCAGCTTGAAGGAGTCGAATCAGACTCATTCGATCGAACCAGGCCGATCGAATCAGTCCAGTCGATCGAATAGGAAAGCAACCGAATGGTCTCCAACTCATTCGACCGAATGAGTTTCGTATTCGATCGAACGAGTGTCTATTCGATCGAACAAGTTCCATGTTCGATCCGAACGAGTTTTTCCAACTGGTTCGACCAAATGTGTTTCTAGTTCGATCGAGTGTGCCACAGATTCGACCGAATGAGTGTCTATTCGATCGAACGTGTTCCTATTCGATCGAATCAAGCCAGAACCAAGCTGTTTTCGTCTTTAAAACCCAGTTTTTGCTCGAGGCCGCGTAAGCTCGTTTTCTTAGACTTATAGCACGTTGTTAACCTTATATATATGTTCAACTCTAGGCTAAGGAGATCTATTGTAGCACCATCCTAACCCGAGATCAAGGTGAGTTCATAGCCCCTATTTAAGCTTTTCAAAACTATGGGGTGGAAACATGGTAACTTTACACGTTTGGATAAAATCATTTATGCAAACACTCTTTAAACTATAAACTTTTGGATTTCTACACACGTGCGGAAATCCACAAGCTTTTTAAGAATCTATAAACTTTGGAAATCTATGAACATGGGGAAAACCCATCAACTTATGGAGATCCAAGAACATTGGAAATCAATGAGTATGGGAAATTCTATGAACATTGACATCATGGGAATGGGAATCATATTCATATCATCATAGTCATTGTGTCAGCATGGAAATCTAGAGATCAAAGCATCATGAGTTGAATTGGACGCGAGAGTCTATTCTACTCTCGGTAGAACTCGCGACCATGAGTGGCATTCTATTCTCGGTGGCACTCGTAACTCATGGGATTTCATACTAGTCTCGGTGAAATCCATAACTCTTGAGGACCTATACTAGTCTCGGTAGGGACCAAGGGAACCCAGGATTCTTTGGGGAGTCTATCCTACTCTCGGTAGAACCTAGCTGAGTCCTGGATGACAAGAACGAGGTAGTCTTGGTTTAAGTCTTGCGTGGGATCAATCAAGTCTTGTGTGATCATTGAGTTTCATCTTCATTCATCATCATCATCATTTATTCACCATCATCTTGGATACTAGTAAACAGTGGGATCTTGGTGTTGGTTTATCTAGTAAACTTAGCATGCTCAAATCTATATGTCCTTATTTATGCTTAACTGCTATGTGCTACATGTACCGTTGGGAGACCACAAATCTTTGAGTAATCTTATCACAAACGACTCTAATGGGAGAATAATAAGCCCGCTGAGAGTCCAGGAGAACATTTCATGTTTTACTTACTACAAAAACCTCTTTGGGAAAACCAAGAGACCCTTTTCTTACAAACCATCTTAAAACCGGGTATTATATCCAAACATAGTAGTATAAGTTGTAGGAGTGGTGGGTTAGCCGCAGGTACACCCTATATATAAACCCCTACAACCTATACTAGTATGTTTGTGTATAAACTCTTTTTCTTTAAACCTATGAATTCACTCATCTACTTTATGTAGTTGACAGTTTGTTACATGTTTTCAGGAAATAATGCAGCAAGAAATCCCTAGCAAGTTTAGAGGCCTTAGAGAGATGAAGGCTAGTCTAGGAGTTGTTTGGAAACTTGATATTTTGTATTAAAACAATTTGTTTCATGTTACCTGGATGGTGTAATATTTGACATTTTGGTTATGTTTATGCATTTAGACTTTTATACTATTGTGCTCAACAATCACGACTTAGTCGCCGCGCCTCGATTATTCCGCCATCACGATCGGGGTGTGACAGTTCGTATGCACGTCGTCCTATATACACTGTCCTTTCACGCTTCCCAATATACGAAACAAACTGATTCGTTTGAAATTTGAAATAACGAATCAGATGATTTGTTAAACAAACTGAATACGTGGCATAACGAATTAGATTTGATTCGTGTCTTGATTCGTGTCTTGATTCGTTAAATATGTATAACGAACTGGGTGTGTTTGTTAAAAATACCTAGGGAACGAACTAGGATGTAGTTCGTTAAAAATACCTAATTCGTTATCCATACTTAACGAATTAAGCTCTATTTAATTTTAACTTTAAATAAAATAAATAAATCAATTAAATTATAAAAAGATTAACAATAACTTAAATGAATTACCGAGAACCTTTACTCGATAATCGAATAACTTAAAAACGTTCCACGTTTTGAAAACCAATAACTTAAAAGAATTAAATAATCTCAATTGGTATCAAGGAAGGAGCTGCCTCGATGCATCAATTAATTTAAAATAAAATATTTAAATAATATGTAAACTATAAAAACAAAATCTTTTTGATATTCTTGAAATTTTGTAAAAAAAAATGAAATATTTAGCAGAAAATTATCCGAAAAATAAAATGTAAAATAGGAAAATCTTTTTGTGCTTTTGTATGATAATTCAAAAGCAGTACATATTTTTGGATTTTTGTCGAGTTTGAGCAGAGAATCATATTGACCAAATTGCCTGTCCATCACAGCTTTATATTTCAGCGATTGTGATTGATGTTAAGTCGGTCACTGGTATTGTTGTCCACTTAAATCTAATAACAAACTTTCAAGCGTTTTTGTGATATGATTAACGGTTCAATTAAAGCATAGAATATCATAAACTATCAGCCTCTAATCTCGGTTCAAGCTTAATTTGATTTTTGCCATATCACCCCAACTTTACTTAAACCATTATATTGCTGATCAAAATTTGAATTTTATAAAGATTTATGAGCAATTCATTGAGTTTCTGTTACTATGAGTGAATATGCACGAGTCCATCTGTCGGATTACATACATTGTATCCCCTGGGGTCCGTTTCTTAGTGGTATTAAGACGCGCGCAAGGGAAGAACAATGTATGACTAACAGCGGATTTTGATCAAGTCACTCATTTAGATTTGTACGAGGTACAGCAGTGATCAAGTTTAATGACTTTGGGTTTGCTCTAAAAGCGAATAAAATATCCATGCATATGAATACCCAGATGATTAAGTTGCATAAAGACTCACAGTGTCCAGAACCTCAAAGCTTGTTATTTGCTTTATTTTATTTTTGGTGATCAAACAATTATAAGGTTTGAGTATGACAGGTTATTAAATTTCTGCCATCCTTACCGAGACTTTTTCTAGTGACTAACACCTCTTTCAATATGACATTTCTTTATATTTTTATCACATACTTTAATCTACTTGTTTGTTTTAAGACCTACCAATGCACCAATGCAATTAAGCACACGGTCTTTTAAGCTTATTTCTTGCTGGATTTGTGGTCAAGATAGTCAATGTACTATCATTTTCCCTTTTTGCTACAAAAAACTCAAAATATTGAGGAGCATAAAACAAAATAAAGGTAAATTTAATTGCCCCAGTTAACTTAAGTCTATAAATAAATGGCTAACCTATCAATTCAACAAGTGAATAATAGGACCAAGAAATGCAAGCTTGTTTCACAAACTTAAATAACCGGCATAATTTTCAACGAGAAAATAATCTAAAACGCATAACGAACGCCCCAACTACCTTCCATTATCAGGTGAATGGCTAACCCGAACATTTACAAGTAAATATCAGGACCAAACATATACAAGTATATGTCCTTCAAATATGTAATTGACATACTTTTCAGCGAACGTATGCAAAAATCCTTTTGGTTTTTCTCTATACATACATTAAAACCACAATATTTTTGGTTTTTTTTTCAAATTTCTTTATAAACAACCTAAACTGCATAATCTTTTTGAATTTTCGGATTTTTCTGTACAAACTGAAAACACAATCTTTTTTAATTTTAAAATTTTAAAATGTTTTTGGATTTTCAAAATGTTTTAAGAAAAACAATAAAGAAAAGAAATCACAATATTTTTGCCTTTTTATAATTTTCTAATGTTTTTGGATTTGAAAATTTTTAATGTTTTTGGGTTTTATTTATACAAACGAAAAAGTACAATATTTTTGTATTTTCTAATTTATCACCCCCTAAAACCTAAAATCAAAATAATTTTAAAATAAAAGAAACAGAAAAGAAAGATAGTCATCCCTGTTTCAGGATATCAGCGAGGGTCTTCAATCCATTTAAACCAAGCAAAAACTGAAAACGCGTTTTGTCAAAAGCTTCGGTAAATAGATCGGCTTTCTGAAAGTCAGTATGTACTTTCTCAAGGTCGATTAATTTCTTCTCAAAGCAATCCCGTATAAAATGATATCGAATTTCGATATGTTTCGTTTTCGAATGTTGTACGGGATTTTTTGTGATAGAAATTGCAGAAGAATTATCAATTAAAATTGAGTAGTATGAAACTTCAAACCGTAGTCGCGAATATGTTGTTGTATCCACAAAACCTAGGAACTGCAACTCGAGGCTGCAACATACTCAGCTTTGGCGGTTGAAGTGGAGACCGTTGTCTGCTTCTTACACTGCCAAGAAACAAGCCGGTGTCCCAAAAATTGACTTCCTGTCGTCGTTGATTTGAAGTTGATCTTGCAACCTCGTAGTCCGAGTCTGAAAAGGCAGTAAGCTCAAAGTTATCATCCTTGGGGTACCACAACCCGATGTCTGGATTTCCCCTCAGATACTGAAGTATTCGCTTAACCGCAGCTAGGTGAGTCACTCGTAGACTTGCTTGAAAACTAGCACAAAGACAAACAGCAAACATAATGTCGGGGCGAGAAGCCGTTAGATACATTAAAGAACCAATCATGGCACGATAGAGGGTAGGATCAACGGTATCCTCCAATTCATCCGGTGATAAATTCTGACCCACGGGGAGAGGAGTAGAAGGGATTTTTCCGGCAGATATCTTGAATCGGCTCAAGACATCGTTCATGTACTTGGTCTGGTGAATAAAAATTCCATTTGCAGTTTGGTGAACTTGCAACCCTAAAAAGAAATTCATCTCTCCCATCGAGCTCATCTCGAACTTCGTTTGCATGAACTTCTCAAACTCCTTACACAACGTGTCGTTTGTAGACCCAAAGATAATGTCGTCGACATAGATCTGAACTAGGAGAAGATCATCACCAACAGTATTATGAAATAAAGTGCAGTCGACAGTCCCTCGTTTGAAGCCATTATCAGTCAGATGGTCGGCGAACGTGCCATTCCAAGCTCTTGGGGCTTGATGTAGACCATACAGGGCCTTGTTTAATCGGTATACTCGGTCCGGATAATCAGGATCTTCAAAACCAGGAGGCTCTAAAACAAACACTTCCTCGTGTAATTCACCATTGAGAAAAGCACTTTTAACATCCATTTGATAGACCTTGATATTCTTATAAGTAGCATACGCTAGAAAGATTCGAATCGATTCCAATCTTGCAACTGGTGCATATACTTCCGTATAATCATTACCCTCTTGCTGATAAAATCCTTGCACCACTAAACGTGCTATGTTTCTGACAATCACCCCTCGTTCATCTTTCTTACACTTAAATACCCACTTAGTCAGAATAGCTTTCTTGACTCTAGCAGGTTTGTCGATTAAATCCCAAACACCCAAGCGTGCAAATTTTTGTAATTCTTCTTGCATAGCTTCTACCCAAGAAGGATCTTGAAGAGCCATACGTGGCGTCGTTGGCTCAACTTGGGATAGAATGCAAGTGAATTTAGCAACATTTACAATTCCAGAGGAATGTAAGTCAGCATATGCACACTATACGTTATTCTCACTTGACGAAGCAACTTGATGACGTGTTTGGACTCCCACATCAAGTTCTCCAATGATGTTTTCCTGTTGATGATAACCATGAATCCGTAGAGTAGGATTATCAGGAACAACAACATTATCAAATAAGTTAGTGTAATGTTCACCAAGTTCAAGAGATGAAACATTATCACTGTCAAGTTCAAGAACATGATCTTCTGCTTGATCATCATTAGAAAAAGTAGATAAATTATCAAGACTAGCTGGAGAAGCATCACATGGTTCTTCAGTTGGAGCATCAAGTCGAGCTTCAACATAATTAGAAATTGAAAATCTTGGAATGGCCAAATGATCTTCAAAGTATGCTGGAACCAGATCTTCATCGGTGTGTTCAGTTGAAGGAGTAAATGAATTAAATAAGCCATCATAGTCAAACATCCAGTCGGGACCTTTCCCTTGAGGAGGAGTAGTATACTTTTGACAGTCCACATGATACCATTCCTCAACACAACCATAAGTGAAATTAAATATTCGTTTCTTTAGAGACGCGTATCCCAAGAAATAACCTTCGATAGCTTTTTCTTCAAATTTACTCGCATCCTTTTTCAGCATTGTACAAGGGCACCCAAAAGGTTCCAAATATTTTAAGTTAGGCTTTCGATTGTTTAAAAGTTCATAACTTGTTTTCTTGAGTCGTTTAACAGTTAAAACCCGATTAAGCGTATAGCATGTTGTATTCACCGCCTCATTCCAGAATTGGATGGGAAGCTTAGAATCAGCAAGCATAGTTCTTGCAGCTTCAATCAAAGTTCTATTCTTTCGTTCAGCAACACCGTTTTGTTGTGGTACATAGGGTGCACTGTATTCTCGATGAATTCCTTTTTGAATACAAAATAAATCCAATACAGTATTCTTTAATTAAGTACCATTATCACTACGAATTTTTCTCACCTTGTGTTTGTATAGTGATTCGATCTTAGTGATAAGATTTTGTACCAAAACGGGTGTTTGATCTTTCGAACTCATAAATAACACCAATGAGTATCTTGAATAATCATCAGTGACAACAAGACAGTACCAGTCCCCATATATACACACACGATTCACAGGGCCAAACAAATCCATATGAAGTCGTTCAAGAGGAGTATCAACGTAATTCAATAACTTAGACGGATGAGACTTTTTCTTCTGCTTGCCCTTTTTGCATGCAACACAATAATCGGATAACTTCAAATTCTTCAACGAGACACCCTCAACTAAGTCATTAGCCATTAAATAATTCATCTTACTAACGTGTATGTGACCCATTCTACGATGCCATAGAAAAGAATCCTTCTCGGTTTCTTTGGAAACAAAACATATTTCGATAGACGTTGATACTTTAGAACTCATATTGAAGACATAAATATCATTTGATCATGGTGATCGCATGACAACCATGTCCTCGGGTATCACGTATCCCGGTTTCAAGATAAGACACCCTTTATCAATAAATACAGTGGTGTACTTCTTATCGCATATTTGTGACACTCTCAATAAGTTATGGTCCACTTTGTCACAGTAATTGACCTTTTCAAAAGTAATGTGACCATTTGAAACTTCACCTTCTTGTGTGATCATGCCCCCAGAATTCCCATCAAACGCTACATAACCCCTTGATATTTCTCACATTTGTTAAGAGATTGAGATTTCCAGTGATATGACGAGAACATCCACTATCCATAATCCAGTTCTCACCAGAAATGGTCTTCGATGTACCCTACACCCAAAAGAAAATGAATAGTTCAAAAAGGCAGCCCATGCCTCAGTCTTGGGCACCTTTTGGTTTTCTTGAGAAATTTTAAACTTAGCTGAATTCAACTGTTGTTCAGCAACTTGAGAATAAGTTACCGGCTTCTTAGACTTTCGTCATAGATAAGCAGCTTGAACTACATTTGAATTTGTCTTCTTACATATGGGCTCAGTTGGAACAAATTTTGGTTTCACTTGGCCATGTGTTTCATTTACATGAAGTACCTTACGAGGATTTATATGAGAAAACATGATATGTGTATCATCCTCATATGACACAGGTCGCTTCAAGATCTCCTTTGTCACAGGAACCGGTTTTGAATGGTCCTTGACAAAAGGATGGAAATTTTGAGTTTTCTGTTGACCACAATTTCTCACTACATGACCTTGTTGACCACACAAATAGCAACTTCGCATGTCAACATGACCATGTTGAGGTCTGGCAGAAACATATGCAACCGAAGGTTGATAACTTATATTTTCAGTGAAACGTTTGGCCAAATCATCAGAAGTGACAGACTTCTTTTTCATATAAAAGTCAAGGTTAGAACAATTGGAAAAACTTTTCAATGTATCTGTTCCAGTTGATTTAACAAACTGAACCTTTTTAGCTTGTTTTAACAATTGTTTTCTTTCAATCCGGGTCTGATGAGTTTGATGTTTTGGCACAAATATATTGACGTTCCAACTCTTTCAACTTGTCAGTTTCATTGTAAAAGACGCTCTCAATTATTCTGGTTTAATAATACTAATCGGGATATCTTTTTCAGTGAACATCGTGTCCATACCCTTCAACTTAAAAACTCTAGCATATGATAGCTTAGAACTAGGAGGATTAATGAAACGCATCAAGTCCTCATTAGAAATTTTCGGTTTTTCTGATTTTTTGCTTTTACAGGTTTAACTTTCACTTGTTCTGTCTTTGTCATATGAGGCTTGTGTGAACCATACACAGCTTCCTGAAATTCATGAGGCTCTCAAAGAATATGATTAGAACTAGGAATGTTCTTGTTCTTGTTCTTGTTCTTGTGTATAACCTCGGGTTCAAACACATCCTCAATAATTACTTTGTCAACATTCTCAACAAAGACTTTGTTGCTTTCAACATGAGGTTTTTGAGGAGCAAATTGGGTTTTAACAGTTTCAGTTTTAACAGGTTTAGCATTTTCTGAAATCACAGGTTCTTTCACAATTACCTCTTCTTCTCGTGTAGCAAAAGGATTAATTTTATAGTCATTGTGAAAAGGTGGCGGAATTTCAACAAAACTGATGCCTTTCTTTGAATCCTTTTGATTTCCAGATACTTCAATAATTTCATTCAACAAGAAAGAAGAGTTTCGAAATTTACCCAATTTGTTCTTCAACTCAAGAACCTCATTCTCAAGCTCGGTTATCTTTGAACGATGTTTGAAGATTTCTTGAAACTTTTGGTAATTAATTGTCATTTTCACAGATAACTCAGCTTTGAGATCGTGGTTACTTGTCGACAATGCTTCAATTTTCTCTCAAGATCTCACTAAGTTATCATTATGATTCTTTAAAGATTCTAACTTAGGTTTGTTAGATTCACATTCAACACACGTTACTTTAACAGATGAAGTAGCAGAGATAGAATGACTAACCTCATTGATCTTAGCCATGCAAGCAAAAACAATTGTAGGCTTGTCACAAGAGTCGTCAGAATCAGATCCAAAATCATTGTCAGAGGACAACTCACTTCCACTTGCATCTTGAAAGTCTTTATTCAACCCAAACATAGCCAAATTAGCTTGATTATCATTACACAACAGTCATTGTGACCAATCATTTCCATCAGCTAACATTGCTTGTGATCCAGAAGTAGACGGTTTCTTTTCAGCATCACTACCCCTTGATGTAGAAGAATTTTGATTTTGACCACGCGGACCAGTATACTCCTTTTTCGGCTTGTCACATTCTTTAGCAAAATGCCCGAACTCTTGACAATTGTAACATTTCACTTTTATTTTGTCAAACCCCAATTTCTTGTTCAAGGCAGGAAGATCTTTGCCAGTCCTTTGCATGAATCTCTTAACCTTACGAACGATCATAGCCATGTTCCACTTTAAATCCATGATCTCTAAATCATCCGGATCAATCAGATCATAATCCTCATCCGTCAGATCACTTGTGGCAATCTTACTACTCACCAAGTTTTCATATGAAGACATAAAGGTTGTTAGGAAAGCAAAATTCTGTTCAGCTTCCTTCATGTTGACACTAGGTGGTGAAGCAAATGGATTACTAGTAGATGAACTTCCAGAACCACCAGGTGATCCAGAATTACCAGCAGTGTAAAAACATGCTCTTGGATCATTATAAACAGTTGTTTCATTTTCACTTGCATGTTGTGTGTGAAAAGCCGTGATATGAGAGATAGTTGAACTTAGAGGCATACTACCACCATAGAAAGCAGGATCTTGGCTATCCTTGGAGGATTTCTGCACTTAAGATCATATTCTCTTGCTTCAATCTTTTGCAAGAATTCAGTGGCAGTCAAGTCTTCATTCGCAAAATAGTTATTCTCTTTTAGAACCATTAGGAATGTTGAATAAGAACTTGGTAGTGCACTCTTAATCGTGTCAATCTTGTCAACCTCAGAAGTTTCCAATACAATTTTGTCCATCTTAGCAATCAGGTGATTGAACCTAGTAGTCATCTTCTCTACTGTTTCTCCTTTTAACAAATTAAAGTTTCAAAATTGAAACTTAAGCATTACCTTCTTACTCTTAGCTGTATTTCTCATACTCCTCATACGAATATATTTAAATAAGGAAGCACAGATCTTTATGCTACCCACTTGGTGAAAGATGTGTTCGGGTAAAGCCATAGTAAGAGTAGAATAAGCTTTTGTTTCAATATCTAATGCTTTCTTCTCTTCTTGTGAATATTGAGAAATAGATTTAGGAGTAAAACCAATAGTGTCGTCTCCAATCATTGGAATATATATACCTCATCTAAGCAATATGAGCAGTCAGGATAAACAGAACCAAATGAGCACGAAAACAAGGTTCCCATTTAGCAAAATCGCTAAATTTCATCAATATTGGACATTTCGAATGTGAGCCTATCTCAGTATCAAGTTGCAACATTAGTTGCATTAACATGTTCTGTGAAGCTAATGCATACATACCAGCCATGTTTGAGAAATGATAAATTTCAAACTCCAAGGGTTAAAGTTGAAAGTTTTAATTAACGAACTGTGAACAGTTGTAACTGTGAACACTTGTAAAGAACTATGAACAGTGTTAGACGAATCACACCATAATGAAGTTAAGATTGATCAGGTAACGAATCAGAATTGAAGTTAACGAATTGATCAACGAATCAGAAGGTCAACTAACAAGTCAACTAACGAATTAGCTAAACGAATCACTAAGGATAGGCTTAGCGAATCAGAAAGTTATCTTTAACGAATCACTAAGAGAGGCTTAGATAATTAGATAATGTACCAGCTACAGTTGATAACGAATCAACGAATAGCGAATCAGTTAGTTACAACGGTTGTAACAAATTTCTGACAACAATTGCCACGTGGCAAAAGTTGTTATAAAACAGTTACCGAGGAAAGACACGTGTCACACAAATCAGGTAACACGAATTAGAAAATATAACGAATTGGTTTATGAATCAGCTAGTGTGATTAACGAATTAGCCAAAAGATGTGAACGAATGAAGTTAAAAGGTTAACGAATTAGATTGAAAGATTAACGAATCACTTGAATCTTCAAATCTTCAAACCTTCAAACATAATTTTCCAGATTTCAGGAAACTTATGAACAACAAACCCAGCAACCAAATCTGTAATACACACTCAATACTCAACCAAAACTCTCAATCTAATTACCAAAATAGTCGTAACCACATCGCGAATCCACTGGCACCATCTCGTAACTCAATTAACACTCACTCGTATCCGATTTGACCAAAAACCAAAACCCCTGTTTTCGGCTTAAACAGATCGCATCCAATAATCACACAAATCCAAATCAAATCACAATTCCAGTCCACAACACTATTCCAATACCTTAAACACCACAAACCAATCCAATCAGTCCAATTAACAATCTATTTGATCCAAAATCAAACTGAACAGAGACTTAACACAAACATTAACAATTATCAATCTAATAACATCAATTAACATCCAAATCAAGCGTAAACGAGCACCGAAATCTTTGATACCACTTGTTGACAAATACGTTAATGACAAATACGTTAACAATAATTGTTTGTTCCTTGTTAATCTTAAAACAGATCTCAGATCTGATCTATAATTAACCTAGAAGGGATCTAGCTCATTATCACGTTTGATTGTATGTTATATATATATTAGTTGTATGTATGTAGGAGATTAATAATATTAGTATGAGGATGAAGCTTGAGAGAGAATTGGACAGCAATTCGTTAAAGTTAAACTCAAAACTTAAATTAATAGTGAACATTGTTCACTATATATAGAAGATAGACCTAGTTCGTTAACATTCCATAACGAACTAGAGTCTACTTCGTTACATACATTAAATGAAATAAACTTAGCAAATCACCCCCTGATTCGTTAAACATCCTTAACGAATCAGGAGGGAAATAACTTAGATCTAGTTCGCTAAACATCCATAGCGAACTAGACATTACATTAACGAACTACAAGATGAAATAATTGTTTATTACATTAAATAAAAATGACAAATACGTTAACAATAAATACAAAGACTCGAGACATAAAACCGTGCACTAACACAGCTCAAGATTTTAACGAATTAATCAGAAATGGTAACGAATTAACTTGAATCTTCAAGTCTTCAAATCTTCAAACGTATATTTCCAGATTTCTGGAAGCGTATGAAGATTCAAACAAATACCAATTCTGTATTACTCACTCGATACACAATCAAATCACCCAATTAGCCTACCAAAACACTCGGAAACATACTGCGAATCCAACTCGCATCATCCCGTTAATCAAATTACCTTAACTCGAACCCAATCTAACCAAAACCACACTCTGTTTTTTGGTTAAATCCAAAACCAAACCAAAACAATCAAAACCAGTCCAAATTCCAGTTCCTTATAACCAAACTTTACGAATACCTTACCAATCTCAAATCCAATCCAATTGAGCCATAACAATTCCAAATCAAACTCAAATTGAATCAAACTCAAACCGAAATTACAATTATACCAAACTAACACTCAAACAGTCCAAACTACTTAATTAACTACCAAATCAAGAGCAATTGAGCAACCAAAAGCTCTTATACCACTTATTTGAACACCAGATCTTATATCTGATATATATATTAGATAATAACTCTAAAACGGATCTAGTTCATAATGCTATTGATCATATGTTAGTGTTGTATATTAGATTAGTATTGATTATGTGTATGTATTAAAATTAATATGAAGATTGAGAGAAATGAATTGGGCAAGGGTTCGATAAGATTAACTCAATGCTTAAATTAAGAAGTGGAATAAAACCACTATATATAGAAGACGAGTCTGATTCGTTAACATTCCATAACGAATCAGACATCGCCTTCGTTACAATAAATAACGAAATAAAGCTTAATGAATCACCCCCTGATTCGTTAAACATCCTTAACGAATTAGGAGGGATCTTAACTTAAGTCTAGTTCGTTAAACAACCTTAACGAACTAGACGACTCCTTCAACGAACTAACTTAATAACTTAAACTTTATTACATAAATAAAACGACAAATACATTAACGATAGATACAAAGACCCGAGACGCAAAACCGTGCACTAACAACTTGGGTTTATTTCCTAAGTACAAAAGATGAAGCTTTTGAGTTGATTAAAAGTTGTGTGACTAGGTTTGAGAATCAATTGGATGCAAGGGTAAAGATCATGAGAAGTGTCAATGGTACTGAGTTCAAAATGGATTAATGGAAGAGTTTTGCAATGCTAAAGGAATTTTACAACAATTCTCTGCTCCTAGAAATCCTAAACAAAATGGTGTTGCAGAAAGAAGAAACAGAACACTCATAGAAGCTGCAAGAACCATGCTAGCAGATGCTTTCCTACCTGTTACTTTTTTAGTAGAAGCAATCAGTACAGCCTGCTATGTTCAGAACAGAGTCCTTCTCAACAAAAGTTAAGACAAAACTCCCTATGAGATTTTGTTTAAAAGAAAACCCTACATCAAGTTTCTTATGCCATTTGGATGCGAATGTTCACTTTTGAACACCAAGGATTACCTAAACAAGTTTCAAGCAAAATCCCTGGATTGCTTCTTTGTTGGTTACTCAACACACTCAAAGGCTTACAGAGTATATGTAAAAGATCATTTGAGTGTGATCGAATAATCTGATATTGTTTTCAATGAAAATTAATTCAATACAGTTGAAGGTGTTGCATGGTTTTTTGATCTTGAGAAGTTAATCAAGTCTTTCAAGATTTATCCTGAGGACTTTGATGAAACTTTGTATAAGAAAAGTGTGGTTGTAGAGGAAACTTCAAACACACTTGATTTGGACAAGTTATGGTCAAAAATTGCTGGAAAAAGGCATGAATACAACTTCATTAGGCATCCTTCAAATGCTGAAAATGAACATGCTCCAGTTCAAGTTCAAGAACATAATCAAGATCAAGTAACTCAAGACAATCAAGAAAATCAAGATGATAATGTTTTGAATGAAGTAGATCCTAATAGTCAAGGTGAAAATGAGGAAGCAAGGAGAAATGAAAGATTTGAGGACTTGTTTCAAAATCTGAATTTTGGAAACAGTGGTGCATCTATCTCTCAAAAGAACATTCAGGGGTTTTCCCCAAGGAAGGGATCATAGAGTCTCATTAGTCGGGATTTGGCAAATGCAACAGTTGCAGTCGTTTATGACCTTCCATTTAATTTCTCAAAGATGATCTTTGAAGGAATGGTCAGTATGTTGAGGAAGCCTAACAAAGAAAATTTTTTGGCCTATCCCAGATTCCTCTAAATAATCTTTAACCAAGTGTTACAAGATTTTCCCACTATGGGAATCACTCGTGTGCTTCAAAATCCTAATGTTTACAAAAGGATTGCTACACTTGCAAGCACAAGCCATTTTAATCCACGGGCTGAGTATGATATACTACCATGGTTAGTTGATTATGATGCTGATATTTTACCTGTACCTGAGTTGACATCAGAGGAGGAGGAAGAAAGTGAGGAGGAGGAAAATGAGTCTGATGATAGTGATGATGGAGATGATGGAAATGATGGTGATGCTGCTGGAGTGATTGATGAACATGTTGGACATAATGATGACATGGTTGTTGATCAGGGGGGGTTACATAATATACCTTTACCTACACCACCAGCCACACCACTACCCACACCACCAACCACACCATTAGCCACACCACCTTCCCCACCACCACAAACAGACACATATATTACATCCCCACCAACCTCACCAATAACCCAAAGCCCACCTGAAACCTTAAACCATACACCACCTCACAACATACATCTACACCTCTATTCCAAACACCACTTGTCCATCCCCAAGCCCACCCACTGAACCTACCCAATCTCACACTGAAATACCTCATCCTTTTCAAAACTCAACTCAAACTTCTTCCACTAATAATTATATGTTCAACAGAAATATGGAATTGCTTATGGAAGTTGTGGATGTGAGGGGAAGGAATGAAGTACTGTTAAAGGAGAATGAGGAGTTAAAAGCATAGTTGTCTCAAGCTCAAATGAGAATTCAAGCCCTGGAGGCTGAGGTTGAGAAGACCTCAATTGTACCAAAACAGGGGGAGAATATCTCAAAGGCAACTGATGTTGCTGACAATATCCTAGAGGCAACTGATGTTGCTGTTGATGAGGATGAAGAGATGGTGGATGTAGAAGTGGAGGTTGAGATTGATAGACTAAAAAGTATCTTGAATATATATGGTGATAGTGAGGATGAGGATAGTAATGAGAGAATGATTTTTGACGAAGACTATGAAGGTGATAAATCTAGTGATGATGAACAGAATTATGATGTGAATGATGAGGTTTTGAATACCCTATATGGAGACATTGATGATGATCTGTTGAGGAAAGAAAAAGAAATTGATGCTGAAGTGGAAAATCAAACCACTGATAATGTGGTAACAACATAAGCAATAGCAATAGATGTTGTGGCTACTGATGTAATGACTGAAACTAATGTTGATGCCTCTGCTGTATTGACTGAGGAAGTGATGGATGAGGGTGCAGAAAAGGTTGTACAAGATGATGATGAATTGAATACCCTGTATGGGGATTTTGATGATGACTTGTTGAGAAAGGAGAAGGAGATTGTGGCCGATGAGGAAGAACTGAAAAGATTAGAATATGACATTGATAATTTTCCCTCTGAAACTAAAGAAGAAAAGAAAAGAAGAATGGAGAAGGGGAAAGCCATAATTGAATCTGAATCTGATGATGAGCATGTTGTTACACATGAGGGAAATGTTGAGGATGATGAAGAAGATGAAAATACTAAGGCTGCCAAAAGGCTTGAAAATGTGATAAATGAAACAAGGGAGAGGGAATTTATTGCCCAAACCTTAACTACAGAAGAGTTGATTGAACAAGAAACTTTGATTGAGCAAGCCAAGATTGCCAAAACTCTTGATGAAGAAAATGATGCAGATCAAGTGGTAATTGAGGCCTTGATAAAGTTAATTCAGGCTGAAGAAGCTGATAACACACTGGCAATTGTCTTAAGCAAATTCAGCCAACCTCAACATGAACCTCAAAGTGAAGATAAGACTAAAACCACTGCTGAAAGTATAAATAAAGAACCTGTTAAGCAAGTGGAAACTGAAGAAACTATAGAAACATTGTTGAAAAAGGCTTCCATGACACATGATGATTTTACATCTCAAGTAAAGAAGTTTGGAAAGATTTATACTAGAAAGAGGAAGTTTTATGAACAAACAGATGAAGAAAAGTCAACAAAAAGGGCTAAAAATGATGATGAACCATAATATGTTGTTGAAAGCCCCAAAGAACAGGAAAGTCTTTTGATGGCTGTTCTAATTCAGATGCTTATGCCTGAAGATGTTCCCAATCCAGAAGAACCAAGAATTGAAGCAGTAGATGAGTCAACTGAAAAGGAAGACACTACTGAGAAGATGATTCTGATCATGATGATAATGTTGATGATACTGATGATGATAACAATGATGACTATAATGATGATGATCAAGGTAATAATGCTGAAAAGGTTGATATTATGTCCTCTCAAGTTGAAATGACTGATGAACAGAGGGCAAATATTCAACGAAGTTTGGATGAGGAAAGAACGAGTAATCCTTTGATAATCAAGTTGATAAGATTTGGATATGGATTTGAAAGATTGGCTCCTCTATCTGATGAGGAGTTGCAAAAGTTGATTGACAAGAAAGATTATGAAATCAGAAAAAAGAATGAAAAGAAAAATGCAGACTCTATGAAGTATAGAGAGTATTTGAGAAAACAAGGACTTAATGAGAAATATCTTAGCAGAATGAGTTTCCATGATTTGCAAAGACATTACAACACAACCAGAAAAAGAGGAGAAGGAGAGGTTTGAAAGAGAAACAAAGCTTGAAGAAAAGATTGATTCTGTGATGAAGAAATATGGTGGAAAATGTAAGTATTTGATAGAGAAAGGGATGGCTCCTGAGATGGTTGACAGTCTTACAAAGGAAATGGTTGAATCTCATTTCAGAAGATTATCAAGGAAAGATCAACCAGAAACATCTGCAAAGAAATCAAGACTTGTATATTTGGGTGAAAAGGCTAAAACTGAAAAGAAGAGAAAATGGGAAAATGAGCAATTGGAATTGCTGCATAGATTGATGGAAGCAAAGGGGAGGCTCAGTGAAATTGAAGGCATGAGCATAACAGAAAAATTGACCCTAAACTTGTCTGAGCTTGAAAAGATTAATCAAGATAAAGCTGAAGCATCAAAACCCCTATTCCTGTGGAAGTCAAACCAGAGCCTGTTGAACACAGAGAACCATGGGAAGATGAGGAAATGATCAAGACCCTGAAGAATGTAATGAAACACAAGGGTATGAAAGAAAATGTTTTTGATATGCTGGTAAAGGCTCAATTAAAAGAGTTGTTTTATGAACAAAAGGCTGAATGGGAAAAGTTGTTGGAAAAGCAAGGAAACCCAAGAAGCTTCATAGCTGGAACTGGTGGAGTACAGTTTGTTCCAGCCGTCAGCTTGGAGATGATAATTTGATGGATATGATTGGCAGATTGTTCAGAGATGGAGGTGAAAATCTCATAACTTTAATGAATATGCCAGCGAAGATGGTGATCTATGTATATGAGACGAAATATGAATTAGAAAGGACCACTAAACCCAGGAAAGTTGTTCCAACAAGGCCATCAGCTTCAAGAGCACAAAGCTTGTCTAGAGGACAGAGTTCTCCAACTGGAATCACTTATCAAAGACAAGAAAGGCCACCAACTGATGTGGACCTACCAATTAAGTTGTTCTATGGCTCTGCTTCTCATACATTGAAGGTAGTGATGGAAAGTAGAGAACTGAAAGATATTATCTTTAAAGATGACTTTGCAGACTACAAGAGAGAGCAACTTCAAAAAATGGCAAGTTTGGACTTATATGACTATCATGATAGAAACAAACTTGTAGGAAGACAGCAAAATGAGCTGTCAAAGCACTTGAAAAATGAAGCTGAGTTGGGATTCCCCTTGTTAAATCAGAAGAAGAAATGGAATTGACAGAGAATGAAAAGACAAGGAAAGGAAAAAGACTAAGTGATATCAAGCATGCTGAATTTGATTATTTACTCAAAGTAGGGAACAGAAATCCCTTGGCCAACATGATGACCTGCATCAGTATGAGGAGAAGAATGACAAGGCCAAACCATGAAGTTCAGCAGAATGGTAGAATTTCAAGGATTGACTACAATGAGAACACTGGTTTCTACATTATCATGAACTCAAATGGAACAACTTTGGCCACTATCAAGACTGATGAAGACCTTACCTTCCTGAATGATGAGGATTTAAGAGACATAATGGATTGGACAATTCCTGTAAATCATCCTCATCAACATCAACTGTTTATTTTCAAAGAGAAAGCAGGAGGAGTAAGAATAGATCAAAGACAGGCAGCCTATAACTCCAGAAAATGAAGACTTTGTTTTAATTTAGGCTTTTCTTTGTAATGTCTACGGACAGAAATTGCAATATGTAATATTTTGATTATGAAATGTATTTTGATTTGAAATGTAACCTTGTAGGTGTTTTGGTACAGCTGAGGGTGTTCCAATCTAGGGGGAGATTGTTGGGATGAGAAAATGGACTTAAGGAAGATTGGAATCTTCTCAACATCCCTAAAAACGGCCAAGTATTGACATCGGGCACACTTGGACATCCGAGCAAGCTTTTACTTAAGCCTAGCAAGGTATTTTGCCTTCCAGGCAGAGTTATCTTCTTGAAGTCTTCCTTAGTGATAATCCAAGCAGGGTTCACTTCGTCTAGCAAGGTGTTCTTCAGGTCAAGCACAGTTTTCTTACTAGCAAGCTCTTGACTAAACCAAGCTAATAAAGCCAAGTAATTTGGAATATCTAGCAAGGTTTGATTAATAAACAGTAGTCCGAGCATGCTTTGGGAAAGTTATTCAAGAAATATTCTAAGGACTTTCTCTAGCAAGGTTCAACTCTGAGCAAGCTACAGAACTACCAGCACAAGTCAAACAGTGCTACTAGCACACTTTGGTTTGCTTAATAAGTTATTATATAACAAAGAGTTGAAGAGATTCATGAAGAATAGTTTGCTCGTAGGATCATACCAAGCAAAGTTTGCTATGATCAGGAATATTGAAGTCTGCTAGGTGAGTATTTTCTAAGGAAAATACTCCACGTAAAGCCTACCTTGAGAACTGTTCCCAAGCACACTTCAAGGTTACCAGGTCTACTCGAAGAGGATAAAAGACACAAAGTCTACCCGAAGACCTATTTTACACTTAGTATATTTTGTATAATGATTTCTGAATATGTATTAATGATTAGGGTTTCTAGAAGGAATGACAGCTGTCAGGTGGCAGGCCTATAAATAGAATGATCTAGGGCACGCCACCTAACGAACATAGGACAGACACCTGAATTGATTGACAACGATTTGACGCCTGACATATTCTTACGGATATTTGTCCTAGAATCATATCATTCCTTTCTTAGAACCCTAATTATTTCCTTTCTGTAATCGACTTACAATTTCTTTTGAGTAAATCTGTGTGTGTGTCTTTATTGTGTCCTTCAAGCAACAACTAGTGTGTTATTGATTCCGCCTTTGATACACTATTATTCGTATCCAATCTAGCCGCGTCGTTAACCTTCTTGTCAACACTCTAAGTGTAGGTTACGAAAAAGATGGATTGAGTGATCAATCGGGACCGACATTCTTCCTAGGAGCTCCTTGAAGTGGCCCTTGCTTAGAAGATACCCAATTTCCCTTCTTAAACCGATGCAGTCGTCGGTCAAATGGCCAAAATCTTCATGGAATGCACACCACTTGGATTTATACTTAAAGGACGTTGACTTCTCATTCTTCCGAGGCCAACTTGCTTTTTCTCCAAGACCCTTCATAGCATAAATTAAGACATGAGTATCAACAGAGAAGCAATACTCGAAAATACTTGGATAATCCTCATCATCATCGTCTTCTTCCTCGACTGCTCGGACATTTTGGTTGTTGAATTTTGAATAAGGCTTGGAGTTGTTATTCCAGAATGAGGATCCTTGTTTCTTTTCAGGTGACTCTTGTTTTGTTGGAGTTCCTAATCGTTCTTGGATCGTCTTATCATCATCTAGCCTAAAAAATCCTGAGTGCCATGTTTCTGACTTCATCTAACGTCCTGCATGGGGTCATGACAAGATCGTCATAAAATAGGGAGCTCTTAGGTAACCCCAACTTGAACGCCTCAATAGCCGTAGCCATATCAAGATTAGGGATCTCTAGGGCTTCCCTGCCAAACATTGTAACAAAATCCCTTAAGTATTCATCACAAAGTTGGATAACTCTATATAAATCACTAGTTAATTTTTTTGTACTACAAGAAAATTATCTATTGAATAAATTAACTAAGTGCGAAAAAGAAGTAACAGGGTAGGGAGGAAGACTTAGCAGCCATTTGAGTGTGGATCCTGTCAACGTGGATCCAAAGCCTTTGCATAGGCAGGCCTCCTTGAGTCTTTTAGGAATGGGGTTGATCTTCATCTTCTCCCGATACTTAGCGACATACTCTTCTGGATCGGTTGTTCCATCATACACTTTCATATTGGGGGTTTGAAAGCGTTTTGGGATTTCAGCATCACATATTGGTTGAGCAAATCTGGATAGCTTGTGGCTTCCTTCTGGTATTTCAAGAATTGGTCTGACCACTCCTGGCACGCTAGATATCATATCCTTAAGCTTCTGAAGTTCCTTATCCATAGCCTGATTGATACCTGTATCCTGCATGGAACCAAGGTTAGTGTCTAAGGATATGTGATTATAAGTGTTACCTCTTGGCTGAATGAACATCGGCATCCCAGAATAGTAGCTAAGATAAGAAGCATTTGCTATGGTAGTTGGTCCACCAGAGGCAATGGTCTGTAAGGGGATAATGTCTCATTCATGGACCTCTGATGACCTTTGATGTTGAAGTCCCGAGGATCCTTGATTCTGCCAGAAGGATCCTTGAGGTTGGAAGTTGAAGGATCCTTGGTGATATAACCCAGAGGATTCTTGCTGAAGGATGGATGACCCTTGCTGAAGGAAAGAGGATCCTTGAGTTTGCTGACCCATGGATCCCGGTTGAAGGATAGATGATCCTTACTGGAGGAAGGAGGATCCTGGAGTCTGCTGACCCATGGACCCTGGTTTAGGATAGATGGTCCTTGCTGTAGGAAAGAGGATCCTTGAGTTGCTAACCCATGGACCCTGGTTGAAGGATAGATGATCCTTGAGAAAATTGAGCCACAGATCCTGTAGCAGTGAAATCCAGCATCCTATGCATCAGGGAGTCTGATCCTCCATTGGCCTCTTAGTCTTCTTGAGATCCCCTATCTCACGTCAGATCTTCTGGTTAGTCCTGCTTTGTTGCTCCATATATGCTTTAACATGCGAAAACATAGCAGAAACATCAATGTTAGAGTTTACTACCGAAGTGGCAGCAGTGGTCTTTGAGCTCTGGAAGACTGGATTTTGTGTCTTGTTTCCTGTAACACCCCGCAACCACAGCGGAAACGTAAACGGGATGCGACAGACACCTCTGATATCAACCACATTGTTTATAAAGAAAACTGAATGCATTAATATACTTCAAATTACATCATCTTGTATTTCATTACCGTCTAGGTGATACACGCATCATACAATACGGTACACAATTCTATTTGTTATAATGTATCCTAACATCCTGCACGCAAATCTTACACACATCAAGCACTTAGCACGTAAGCAGTCACTTCATCTACACAATTCTATTTTTCTCGTTCTGCGTGCCTAGCACGGTTATCCGTTTTTATGTTTCAAAAATGAGTTTGGTCACACACGACCTGAAAATAGTGGTTGACTGATAATTTAATTAAAGATGTGAACTTATAGCTCGGCTTAGACGTCCCGATTGGCCGCGGGACCCGTTTCCGTCTTTAGCGTACCGGAAACTGTTAAATCGGACAAAAATTACTCAAATCATCCGAATTATTTTCGGATGATTCATTTTTACTTGTTTAACTTATTTATATGAAAATAGTCCTTTTTTTAGGGTTTTTATACACCAGTCAGCTCGCTTAAGCGAACTTTACCGGTTCACTCGTTTTAAGCTTTAAAAGTTTGCTTTTGCACAAATAATTATCAGTTTAATCTTGGATCTTGAAATTTTGCACAAATCACTTCTTGACAGTGGGGAATTTTATAAAAATATTTCCAGAATTAATTTCTATATTTAAAATTTATTTATCTATTTTGAAACACCATTTAAACACTAAATATGTCGTAAATACCAAACGACCTTAGAAAAATCCCAAATTTTTCCTGGAGGTCCCCTGCCATCCACATAGTCCCCTGTAATTTTTCCAGAACCCAAATCTTCTTCAGCATGCCATATTCACTAAAACCGAGCTAAAAAACCCTAGAACTCGTTTAACCGAAAAGCCTACTTAGACTTCTCCAACTGACCTCAAATTTTGTGTGTGACTTACACATGATATAAAAAGCTTATCTGCAATTTTCCAGAATTTTTCATGATATTTAACTATTTTTCACCGTTTTTGGCCAAAACCAAGCATTAAATTCACCAAATATTCATCCTTTACCCAAAAATTACCAAAATTTCACAGAAATCTTATTTTCATGTGTAGAACATCCCTGTAAAATTTCATGACCCAACTCTAAGCGATCAACAATCTGTCCAATAACTCCAAAACCGAACATAACCGAATATACCTTTCGTTTTCCGCCACTACAAGCTACAAACTCGTCTTTCCGCCTTATCTACCACTAAATACAGAGCCTACAAACAACATACCACAATACCAAGCAAGTTACACTCACGATCAAGCCATTTCTTTCATGGTTTCGGTTATGATCCCAAAAACAAGGATTTAACCGTAAAAATTCGTTTTTGATTCGTTTAACTCATTTCTTGGACCAAGATCCCTTGTATAACCCGTATACATTACTTGATCATGCAAGAATCGGTTTTCATCATTGAAACCTCATTTTCTTGCAAACCAACTCAAGAAACGAAGATGAACACGTATATAACACGATTTTTACCTCGGTTTTCTTGCTCAAATTCCGGATTTTTGGATGTTAAAATGGAAAGGATTGAAGGATGTGGAGAAATTTGACGAGAAAAAAGAAAATAAGAATGGGAATGGGGACTCTATGTCCGATCGGCATTAAGGGAGGGGTGGGGTGGGACCCACCTCTCCATTTTTAACCACATATTCGGATATCGGAGATCTGGATAATGTTTTGGATAATCTGGTTCAGTTCGTTTTTCGGTTAAATGTTTAATTCGGCTTAAAACGAGGCTAAAACGGTCGTTTTTTTTGCCTAAAAATGAAATTCATATAAAACCGATTTAAAAACTTTAAAAACTTAAACCATGTCATTTATTAACTTAAAACATCATATCATTAATTATCGTGCATCTTTTTCGGCTTGATCGATCATCTCTTGCTCGGTTTGGTATTAAAGGTTTCGTTTAACGTACCGACGTACTATTAAATCGAAATCCTTTTTCTGTGCTTTAATCCACTTATCCCGAAGCTTTAATACTTCGTAACATCACTAAATATCATATATCTCGTCTATAATTGAACCCTCGATTCGTTCGGGTTTCAATAACTATCGATCGATTGACCGCATATTCAATACGGTGAATTATATATTCACGTACAATCAATACAATGAACCATGTATTCTCGTATGATTACTATGGTAATTCATGTACCCGACGTTAAATATAACGTAACTATTGTCTACCGGTTAGGGTATACCGGGTTTCGTCGGAATCGTTACATTCTCCCCCCGTTAAGAAATTTCGTCCTCGAAATTTTACACGCCCACTATCCCCTTCCGAGAGAAGGGTGGGGGGTTTTTCCTTCAGAATTCACCCTCGCGTTACCAGGTATAATCTGGTCCTCGCTGTGAATTCCACTTAATCTTAATCAATAAAGCTTGGTGTGTCCAAACTGTTTAGTTTTCCCATCTACTATCTCTACGGAATTATTTATGATATCAAGTATGACTTCTACGCGTACCTCCATTACTTGTACTTTCGTTGCCTCATCGCTTAGGTACTTTTCAATCCGTATACATGGCAAAACAACATGTATAGTACTTAGCCCCTGGAGTACTTTAATCGACATACTAAATGACCAATCATGGAGATAGTCTCATGAGGTCCAATATATTAAGGGGCTATTTTCGGTTTTACCAAACCTTATATCACCTCTCGAAGGTGATGCCTTAGAAATACCTTGTCACCTCTTTCCAGCGACAATGGTTTCCTTTGAATGTTGGCACAAATCCTTTGCCAATCTCGCGCTGCTTTAAACTTATCTTAAATATTATAAATCCGATTGGTTGTTTCTCGAATCAATTCAAATCTTATGGCTTGATTGACGCCCATTTTCAATTTAACAAATTGGTGATAATTACTTCACCCATAGAAAGCTTCAAGCTCTCGATGCTTCCTTCCCCACCTTCCAATAATGGAAGTAGGATGACTATTTCGATCTGAGATAATTGAAAATGGTACTCCATGACGAGATACCATTCCACCATCAGAAATTTGGGCGAGAATTCATTGTGGTAATCGACATAGATTGGGATGAAATGCGAAGATTGGTTAATCGATCCGCGATTACCCAATTTTCCTCATGCCTTTGATATATCTTGGGAATTTGCGTCCCGAAATCCAATGTAATTTATTCCCACTATCATTGGCGAATTTTCTGTCGTTGTGGCGTTCCCAAGGGTTTTCGGTATGCAGCCTTATCTCTTGCATAACACAAATTTTCACCAACATACGTAACCATACCTTACTCCACACTCGGTCATTAACAAAATCCTTTCAGATATTCGTATCATCAATAGTCCAATCCGATCCCGGATGTATGGAATATTTCGATCTACGCGCTTCGTCCATGATTAATTCACGAAGGTCATGGAGGGTCGGGATCCAAACCCAATTTTTGAAGTAGAGAATTTCGTCCACGCGTTGTTCGAAATTCTTCTCATTGCCGTAAAGTTCCTCCTTTTCCAATTGTTCCTCTCTCAACGCCTCACGTTGAGCGACTCGAATCAGGTCCGGAAGGTTCGACTGAACTATCATCCCCAGCGCTCGCACTCGCAATGGCTTAACCCGATCCTTCCTACTCAAGGCATCGGCTACGACGTTAGCCTTGCCGGGGTGATAACGGATGTCACAGTCATAATCGCTTAACAACTCAACCCATCTTTGATGAATATGAGACTGCGGTCTCTTATCATCTATAAAATTTGTATATTTGCGTCGTACAAAGGATTATGAGTTGGGTAATGCTAAAATTTCTTTAATAACCCGCTGATAGTCTCCGGCTAGTCCTAAAAATTGGCGCATTCCCTTTGGCGCCTTGGGTGACTGCCAATTTTAATGGTTTCTATCTTATTTGGATCTATGTGAAATCCTAGTTGCTTTACAACATGACTAAGGAATTATGCCTTCTTTATTCAAAATCACATTTCGAAAACTTCGCGTACAACTCCTCTTGCTTTAACACTTCCACAATTTTCCTTATCCGTCGTTCGTGCTCTTCTTTACGTTGCGAATATATCAAGATATCATCAATGAATTTTGTGACAAATTTGTCAAAATAAAGTTTACAGACTCGGTTCATGAGTTCCATGAATGCTGCCGGCGCATTTGTTAGCCCGAAAGGCATAACTAAGAATTCATAATGGCCGTAGCGAGTCCGAAACGCTGTTGTTGCAACGTCCTCCTCTTGGATTTTTCATTTGGTGATAACTATATCTAAGATCAATTTCTAAAAATAAATCGCCCCTTGCAGTTGGTTAAACAGATCATTTACTTCGAAGAAGTGAATACCTATTCTTGATCGTCACTTTATTCAATTCTCCCTAATCAATACATATCCTAACACTTCCGTCCTTCATTTCCCAAATAACACTGGTGCACCCCATGGCGGCTAACTAGGTCGTATAAAACCTTATCCAATTATTCTTGCATTTCAGTTGATGCAAGTCGGTAAGATGCCTTAGCAACAGGGCCAGCTTGAGGTATTAAATCGATTCTGAATTCGACCTGTCGGGTTGGCGGTAACCCAGGAAGTTCTTCTGGGAAAACTTCTGGATATTTACGTATCACCGAAACATCTTCTATATGTTTTCTTTTAAATCTGTGGCAATCGCGTTTGTTAAATACACCACGTCTTCTTGTCGTAAATATTATAACATCTCAAGATGAGATTAGAGTGGTAACATAATACCGTACACTTTTCTCTGTATCTAATCGCTTCATCGTCCGAAGGAGAGCTTCTAATCATCTTCTTTTCATATTTGATTTCAGCTTCATGTTGAGTTAGCCATTCATGTTAACTATTACGTCAAAACTTCTTAACTTTACTGGTCGCAGGTCAATAAGGAAAGGTTAATCGTTCCGAATAATAGGACAATTCCGAACAATTTAGTTAACCATTAGGGGTTTATCGTTAGCGATTCTACAGTATAGGGTTCTATAGTTTCACTAATCGGTATCTGTCCAAATGATAGGAGGTTAACAGGAGCTAACTTCTATCGACGACCGTAAAAATATCACTGGAGCCTATTGATTTAACTACAACGTACTTAATACCACCTTTGGTTCATGACGTGCTTTATTCGAATTATTCACAAAGGCACGGCTCCTTGCTTGATCAGAGGTTGATGCTTGTCATGAGGTTCGTCTTCCAACGACACCTTGGTTCAACTTTGGGCAATTTCTCTTGAAACGTTCTGTACTGCCACATTCATAGCAAGTACAACTGCATGGCATAATTTGATTTTTTTGGATGGATTATTATTGAAGTTGTTGGATTCGGAGTGGTTGTACACGAATGGGTTGGGGTTGCCGGTTCACATGGCTTCAATTGGTTCTACAATTAGGGCATTACGTCCATCTTTACCACACCCGTGGCCTACTATCATTCGACATTCTTCTTCCTGCAGATAACTATATTTTCCACATTTAAGGAATGACCCTTTATGCGGTTCATGTTTTCACACCAGAACTAGTCTTAGTATAATTCTGGGTTGTAGGACATACCTACTTATTCACAAGTCTATCTTGCACTATACCTTTATCATTTCTCTTCTTTAATACTCGACGTCTCACCTAACGTCCTTCCAGTCCGCTTCCCATAGGGTCAAATATATCAATGCTGGCTTGTGACACAACCCTTTCAAAGGTTGTATATTTTACAGGATTGACTATACTCCTTATCGATGGAGTTAGTCCCCAATATTGCGCTCACTTCGCTTAGTTTCAGGAGTAATTAGCCATGTTACCAGACATGACAATTCCTTCAAACGATTAGCGTTTTCTAAGTGATCAGCATACAAGATTTCTATCTTCCATAGCTCAGTTTCCAATCTCTGAACTTAATTACTCGAATAAAAGTGCTCTAGCACAAGAATTTTAAATCCTGACCATATCATCTGAGCAAAAATTTTCTAACTATTATTTTGTACCATCGTGTTCCATCACGATACAACATAATCTACCAACATATCTGTAGCATATTTCACTACACAACGTTCTAGACTCATACCAATATCCTTAACCATTTCGATCTTTTCTATCCACTCGCTAATCTATTCCTCCCTTTACCATCAGTAAACTATTAATAATTTCCTTAACACAATCAACAGACATATCCTTCATACCGGATCTAATTCATTACGACTACTATTCATGTTTAGTTTATAACTAATACTTATAGTCATAATAGTATTCGGTGGAACATTATCACTTTTAGTAATACCACCACGAATTGAAATATTCATATTCATGTGATTGCTCGATCTACAATCTTGCGATCACATTTGCATCAACACTAGCAGTGATCTGTGATACGACAGATACTATCATCATCTGCTATCTTTGAGCAATCAACTGAATCATATCAATCTCCGTCATTGGAGTTACTCATTTTATGTCATTCTGCCGTACTCATCCTGTACGCAGTAATCAATATCAATCTCACCGTTTAACTCGTTACCAGCTCAATCATAACAACATGTACACATACACACCAAATATTATCATACATATTACACATACCAGTATCTAGTATATATATGTCCCACAAATATGATATCACATGGGCTTAACCTGACGTCGGTTAACGTTTAAATATGTTTCATAACCCTTGTCACCAAACGACATATAGATCTTTCTCCACAAAGATCAACGTTTAATATACTTGATTTCAATATCCTTCTGCATGTCAGCATAGCCGATACATGCTCACCGTGAGCACCAAACGATTACGTACCACGGAGTTATAATATCCGTGTCTATTTGTATATCCGGCATACACGGTATACCATCTATGAACGAACAACCAACTATGCAATAATGACTCCAGCACCTCTTTGTGTATGGGTAATCATTCTATTCGAGCATACATGGGCGTAGGCATCCAACAGATATAAGGAGAACATAGGGAGTTGCAAGGTTCAAGGTAATCGCGCAACATGGGTTGCCTTCAAATATTATTAATTACTATTATGGGAAACTCTATCACTTGCTCAATCAATGTCCTCAGGCGTCCTAGGTTCGTTGAAATCGGTAATTCTCGATCTGGAGGTGGTATGACTCATATGTTTGAGAGTGAGAAATACATATATATATTTCTATATATTATTTTTATCTGCTGATTTATTATCAAATTTATTATTATTATTATTTTATTTATTTATTTACCTTAATGGAATAAGAATGGTTTCAGGTACGGATCCGTCCGTACGTGAGGGTCGACGGTTCGGGTGAACATCTGGGGTTATTAGGATATACGGTACCGGTGTTGGTAGGGTAAGGGATTCATCAATTTTGGTTGGGAGTGACGGTTACTAGATATTTCTGGTTAATGTCAAACGGGAGATCTAACTTGGTACTATCATAATTATGACCCGATAAGTCAGACTCATCATCAACCGATGCTCTTAGAAATTTCAGCATCCTCGGTACTTTTATTATTTCATCCCCCGGTTCCTTATCCGGGTCCCATTTCTCAATACATGTACCCACAAGATATGCACGTATATATATATACACACATTAGCACACATAAATAATATTATATACTTTACACATATGTTGCCGTTTTTACCTATTAATGTACCCCGTGACTTCCCCTGAATTCTCTCGTGCGGACAAGTCTGTTATTATGTTCCGGACCATAATAACTCACTTGTCCGTCCAAGTTCATCCAGCTCTCGTCACTATAAATTATTAGTTGATATTCAGATCCTATAATACTTGAGCTACTGGTTATATTTTAGGTATCTTTTAAAGACATCCTAATTCCTTATAACCAATGGCTCTGATACCAAGTTCTGTAACACCCCGCAACCGCAGCGGAAACGTAAACGGGATGCGACAGACACCTATGATATCAACCACATTGTTTATAAAGAAAACTGAACGCATTAATATACTTCAAATTACATCATCTTGTATTTCATTACCGTCTAGGTGATACACGCATCATACAATACGGTACACAATTATATTTGTTATAATGTATCCTAACATCCTGCACGCAAATCTTACACACATCAAGCACTTAGCACGTAAGCAGTCACTTCATCTTAATTGTACCTGAAAAGCATGTGAGAAAACGGGTAACTACGAATAGTTGGTGAGTTTCACAATTTTAGTAAACCATGATAAATCCATATCATAATATAATATTATCTGGGGACACTGTTAACCCAGTACTGTACTCACTCCGGGGATAATGTTAACCCGGAAACACTTCTAGGGACCCCTGGGGACACTGTTAACCCAGTACTGTACTCATTCCGGGGGCAATGTTAACCCGGAAACACTTCTAGGAACCCCTGGGGACACTGTTAACCCAGTACTGTACTCCCTCCGGGGGCAATGTTAACCCGGAAACACTTCCAAAGACATATGGGGACACTGTTTACCCAGTCCTGTACCCATTCCGTACGATTCCCGTACAATCAAATATTTATAAACACACGCAAGTCCATGCGTTTAGTATGTACTTAAACATTTTATTAGCAACATGCTTCCGCCCCGGGAAAATATTTGAAAACAATTCAGAAAAAGGGGCTCGTGAAACTCACCTTAGCACATGCAAGCAGGTAACAACAATCATTATCAGTTAACACGTCCAATCTGTAATATGATCCTACGATCGTTACTATACACTCATTATTAATATAACTTTAACCAAGTTAACCGGTACATCTGGGGACACTGTTAACCCAGCACTGTACCCGTTCTGGGGGCAAGGTTAACCCAGAAACACTTCTCCGGACTCAGATTGTGATGTCGTTTAGAGTTCCATGGTCACAACTACTATTAGTCGTTTTTCTCGTTCTGTGTGCCTAGCACGGTTATCCGTTTTTATGTTTCAAAAATGAGTTTGGTCACACACGACCCGAAAATAGTGGTTGACTGATAATTTAATTAAAGATGTGAAATTATAGCTCGGTTTAGACGTCCCGATTGGTCGCGGGACCCGTTTCCGTCTTTAGCGTACCGGAAACTGTTAAATCGGACAAAAATTACTCAAATCATCCGAATTATTTTCGGATGATTCATTTTTACTTGTTTAACTCATTTATATGAAAATAGTCCTTTTTTTAGGGTTTTTATACACCAGTCAGCTCGCTTAAGCGAACTTTACCGGTTCACTCGTTTTAAGCTTTAAAAGTTTGCTTTTGCACAAATAATTATCCGTTTAATCTCGGATCTTGAAATTTTGCAAAAATCACTTCTTGACAGTGGGGAATTTTATAAAAATCTTTCCAGAATTAATTTCTATATTTAAAATTTATTTATCTATTTTGAAACACCATTTAAACACTAAATATGTCGTAAATACCAAACGACCTTAGAAAAATCCCAAATTTTTCCTGGAGGTCCCCTGCCATCCACATAGTCCCCTGTAATTTTTCCAGAACCAAAATCTTCTTCTGGATGCCATATTCACTAAAACCGAGCTAGAAAACCCTAGAACTCGTTTAAACCAAAAAGCCTACTTAGACTTCTCCAACTGACCTCAAATTTTGTGTGTGACTTACACATGATATAAAAAGCTTATCTGCAATTTTCCAGAATTTTTCATGATATTTAACTATTTTTCACCGTTTTTGGCCAAAACCAAGCATTAAATTCACCAAATATTCATCCTTTACCCAAAAATTACCAAAATTTCACAGAAATCTTATTTTCATGTGTAGAACATCCCTGTAAAATTTCATGACCCAACTCTAAGCGATCAACAATCTGTCCAATAACTCCAAAACCGAACATAACCGAATATACCTTTCGTTTTCCGCCACTACAAACTCGTCTTTCCGCCTTATCTACCACTAAATACAGAGCCTACAAACAACATACCACAATACCAAGCAAGTTACACTCACGATCAAGCCATTTCTTTCATGGTTTCGGTTATGATCCCAAAAGCAAGGATTTAACCGTAAAAATTCGTTTTTGATTCGTTTAACTCATTTCTTGGACCAAGATCCCTTGTATAACCCGTATACATTACTTGATCATGCAAGAATCGGTTTTCATCATTGAAACCTCATTTTCTTGCAAACCAACTCAAGAAACGAAGATGAACACGTATATAACACGATTTTTACCTCGGTTTTCTTGCTCAAATTCCGGATTTTTGGATGTTAAAGTGGAAAGGATTGAAGGATGTGGAGAAATTTGATGAGAAAAAAGAAAATAAGAATGGGAATGGGGACTCTATGTCCGATCGGCATTAAGGGAGGGGTGGGGTGGGACCCACCTCTCCATTTTTAACCACATATTCGGATATCGGAGATCTGGATAATGTTTTGGATAATCTGGTTCAGTTCGTTTTTCGGTTAAATGTTTAATTCGGCTTAAAACGAGGCTAAAACGGTCGTTTTTTTTGCCTAAAAATGAAATTCATATAAAACCGATTTAAAAACTTTAAAAACTTAAACCATGTCATTTATTAACTTAAAACATCATATCATTAATTATCGTGCATCTTTTTCGGCTTGATCGATCATCTCTTGCTCGGTTTGGTATTAAAGGTTTCGTTTAACGTACCGACGTACTATTAAATCGAAATCCTTTTTCTGTGCTTTAATCCACTTATCCCGAAGCTTTAATACTTCGTAACATCACTAAATATCATATATCTCGTTTATAATTGAACCCTCGATTCGTTCGGGTTTCAATAACTATCGATCGATTGACCGCATATTCAATACGGTGAATTATATATTCACGTACAATCAATACAATGAACCATGTATTCTCGTATGATTACTATGGTAATTCATGTACCCGACGTTAAATATAACGTAACTATTGTCTACCGGTTAGGGTATACCGGGTTTCGTCGGAATCGTTTCATTTCCAGCAGCGGTGGTCCTTGGTGCTCCTGCGAGTGGAGGAGGCATTGGCAGTGAAGCTCTTGATGAGAGAGAAACCAAAAAAGGCATGGTGGTTGAAGCAGAGGTTTGTTGAGAGGTCATTGATAGTGATATGGGTAGAAAAGGTTGAAAACTGATAGGAAATATAATGGAATTAAGCACCAATCGCCCCACGGTGGGTGCCAAATTGTTTGGGTCAAAAATCAATCAAGGATAATGTAACCAAATTTGTAAAGTGAGGTTTAGTGCTTTAATGATAATAACAGTAATGAAACGAATGAAAGCAAAAACCCAGTGATTTGTCGCGAAGAAAAGCCCTTGATCTTGGTCGGATCGCCAGCACAAAAACCCCGGGTGATGACAAATCGTCTATCACCTCTTTATAAATAAAAAATGGTGTTGCAAGGTTTGGAGAATATGATTAGTAATACAAATGATTGCTATTGTGTGTGTGCGTGTACGTTGCTAGAGAGAACTCTGAGTATTGCTAACGTGTGCGAAGTGTTAAGTGGATAACCTAACTTATCATAAGCTCGTTATAAACAAAAAAATAACAATAAGTAGAAGTCCTATTAATCCGCCACTCTCCCACTAGCTGCGTCCATGCCTTTTGACCACGTGCTAAATGAGTCCAATATCGAATAAATAGGTAGGCCAGGTCCTACAGCCGTTATACCTATTAATCACAACACCACTCAAATACAATCGTTAGTAAACAAGTAATACCGACGATCCTTGATACTTCGCAACCTGGAACATATCTCAAGGATAAATGATCCAAAAGCTACATAAGGATAAAGTATTCTCAGCATAAAATTTATGCCCTAATAATATTCATATAAAATATAAGTGTTTATAAAATATATACACTTATAACTATATTTTAATATGTTAATTAACATGATATATTTTTAATTATATATTTTTAAATTAAAACCCTTTTTAAATCTTTAATTTTAATACCTTTAACAATTTAATACTTATATATATATATATATATATATATATATAAGAGGGTTCAAATAAAAAATAATTGTTTTGTGAGAAGTGTGAGAATGCTTTAAAATAAAGCTCACCCACCTAAATAGGACACTATAGCATGTAAATAGGAAACTATACAGTTTTTAAAAACTACTAATCTCAACCACTAAATTCTAGATCCAATGGCCTAGCTCTATTCTTATGCTTCTCACAAACTATTGTTTTTTACGTTAACCCTACCCTCTATATATATATACATATCTATATACATAAATATATGGAAATATTTTGTTTTTACAAAGGTTTGGAAAACAACTAGTTAACATGTCAGTTTTGTAAAAATACTGATTAATTATGATTTCTATAATATTTATAATATAATTTTAATGATTAAAGGTGTTAATACATTACTTTAAAGGAATTTTTACCAAAAATAAACCAAAACCGGGTTGGGGTGGCTCGAACCCGCACCCCCAGCTTGCCTGAGTCTTAACACACACACACACACACCCAAGCCAAGTGTGCTTGGGTGTCAGTTGTTATAAGTTTGAATCTGGTAAATAACAAACACACAGTCGCAGACCCAAATAATACTATGAACCCTAGAATCATCAATCGGCCAAATTGTTAACTGGTTGGTCGATTAACCATAGGGTTATTATTCCAGACCATTAGACAAACATAAACATATAATTAATTACCTCTTACAATGTTAAATGTATGGGTAATTGGATGATAATACGAAAGACATAACCAAATCAAGAAAAGATACTAGCAGACCAAGATGATATAATTAATTGTAGGAGTTTTGATTGAGATGAACGTATGATTGTGCAGGTGAGTTTAATTGAGTTATAATTGATGTTAAATGGTCTATTATCAATTGAGTTATAGGCGGTTCGTTATTTTAATCAATTCGTATCATAACAATTATTGTTTCTTGATTATGAGTGTCGGTGAGGCCGATTAGGCAAGAATAATGATAATGAATGATTCAATTCCAAGTTTAAAATGATAATTAAGGCACAAGATATCTAAACGGGTTGTGGGTATAGTAATTGGATAGAGTATACGGGTTCGGGTAAACGGTTTAATGGGTTAGGTTGATATAATTATAACAGATTTGCAAATAGGTCCCTCAAGTTTAGACAAGGGTACAAAAAAGGGTTAAAGTATTGAGGAGGGTTAGAAGTGTATATATATCAAAGTTATTTTGATAATTAAATATATATATTAAACAATAATAATAAAATAATGATAACAACTCGATAATTGCGGTATTTTATTAATAAAATAACCCGAACATAGAAATTAGTTGGGTAACTGTTACAAAGTATTAAATGAGAAAATCCAAATTGTTACATATTTGGTCGTTTTCATCTACTTCAAAATAGATAAATCTTTCACATTTTGATTTCCTAAAGTTTTGTTCCTAACATTTTTTACTTTTGCATTGACTTTGATATACTCTAACTCATCTTAATTTCACATAAGCTCCACATCACTCATTTTTTTCCTCTTTCACTCCATGTCATTCAAAGGAAATGGTTTAACCCATTTAACTTCATCTGTCTCCTATTAATACATAATTAAAATAACAAATCAATTAATAATTAATACATATGTTCATTTAACCCGTTTAAAGCATAATCCATGGGCCTTTTTAACACACTTAACACAAATGATAAGTGAATTAATCTATTATTAAAATGTCATGTCATTTTAACCTATATAGGAGTTAGAGTAAACCCCATGATGAAAAACAAGTAGAAGAGATATAAAGGCAATTAAATTGTTTCAGATTATTTATTGAAAGTTGTTGGTTGTAAAATTTAACTTGTTATCATGACATGACCATCTATTTAAAAATAGTTATTTGTTTATTGTAGTATATATCAAATAACTAGGACAAGAAAGAGTAACATATAGCTTTAAAATTAATACCATTATATGATTAGAGCTCATTAGCCTTGAATCAACGGTACATATTTGTTAAGCCATGAATTTTATACTGAGGATCCTTTATCCTTGACTGTCTTATTGATAGTTTATCCTTGAAATATGTGTCAGGATATAAAGGATCGATGATCCTCGGTATTACTTGTTTACTAATGATTGCGTTTAGTATGGTGATGTGTTAGACAGGTGTGGTGACTTTAAGACGTACTTGTATCTATTATCTTCACAGAGCATTCTCTGGCTGGAGCATGGATTCAAGATCCTAGTTCAATGTAGTTGTTAATGGACAAACTCATGTGAAGATGAACGTGCAAATATCAACAACGGCTATGAGACTCATTCTTCCGTTTATCTTGCTACTGGATGGCTATTGGCACGTGGTCAAAGGTCGTGGAGTGGCTAGGTGGAAGACTTCCGGATAGATAGGAAATATAGTTAGTGATATTATCTTATTTAAAGGAGCTATGATCGAGTAGGAAAACACTTTTACTATCGCACACACTAAGAGCAGAAACTAGCATTCTCTCTACACACTAGCATACTTTATAATCCCGATCATTAGCTCCACTACGTTTGTAACCACCTTCTAGTTATCAATATAATCGACGGTGATAGTTTTCACCGTCCGGGGGTTTTTTGTGCCGGAGATCACGATAATCATATACTCTTCGACCAAAGGTTACCTTGTTGATCATTGACTAAAGTAATTCGACCAAAGATTATCTTATTAAACCTTGACTGGAGTTATTTTACCAAAGATTACCTTGATAAGTTTTGACCGAAGTAAGACTATCTTGGTTAAGGGCTTTTTCCTTTGTGATCAAACCTTTGTGTTCACCAATATTACGCTTATACACTTGTCACTATCAAGTTAGCACCTTACCTCATATAACAGATTTGGAAACTTTATCCTTAGCAGATTTTTGTCCAAAACAATTTGGCGCCCACCGGGGGGCAATTGGTGCCATAACCCATATCATTCATATCATTCTCAACTTTTTCATACCCATATCACTATCAATGGCCTCTCAAATAACCTCTGCTTCATCAACCATGTCAGCTACGGTTCCTCTCTCATCGAGGACTTTGCCACCGATGCCTCCGCCAATTACGGGAACGCAACGGCCTGCTGCTGCTGGGAGCAAGACGCAACTACCAGTCTTACAGAGCTCAAAAAACCGTTGTTGCTGCCCGGGTGGTTAATACTAACAGTGATGTTTCATCTATGTTTTCGCAGGTTAAAGCATACATGGAGCAGCAGAACAAGACCAACCAGAGGATCCTCCATGAGATAGAAGATCTCAAGAAGAACCAGAGGCCAGCAGAGGATCTCACCCCCCCTGATGCCAAGGATGCTAGATTTCACCAATCCAGAATCCATGGTTCAATTCTCACAAGGATCATCTATCCTTCAACAAGGGTCCATGGGTCAACAGGCCCAAGGATCCTTGATGTTTTAGCAAGGATCATCTATCCTTCAGCAGAGGTCCACGGGTCAACAGGCTCAAGGAATCTCGTTAGATCTGCCAAGGTCGACTAATCTCCAACAAGGATCCATGGCTCAGCAGAATCTAGGATCCTCATATTATCAGCAAGGATCAACCCTCCTTCCACAAGGATCCTATGGTGCCCAACCTCAAGGATCCTTCATTCAGAATCAAGGATCCTCAGGAGTCCAACATCAACGATCCTCCGAAGTCCATGAAGGAGACATAATCCCCATGCAAACCATAGCCTCTGGAGGACCAACTCTTATCGCAGACTCCTCTTACCCCATCTACTCATCCGAGATGCCAACCTTCACTCAGCAAAGAGGTAACTTGTACGATCCTTTACCCTTAGATGCTAACCGTGATTTCGTGCAGGATGCAGGTATCAACCAAGCTATGGCCAAGGAGCTGCAGAAGCTCAAGGATATGATATCCAGTGTTCCCGGAGTCATAAAACCAATCCCCGAGATACCTGAGGGAAACCACAGAGTATCCAGATTCGCCCCGCCTATCTGTGATGCTGAAATCCCGAAGCGGTTCCAAACTCCGAATATGAAGACTTATGACGGGACCACTGATCCTGAAGAACATGTAGCACAGTATAAGGAAAGGATGGAGACCAATCCTATTCCGAAGAGACTCAAAGATGCTTACCTATGCAAGGGCTTTGGATCCACACTAACGAGAGTCGCTCTAAAATGGCTGCTAAGTCTTCCTCCTTTTTTCAATTACTTCTTTCTCTCACTTAGTTAACTTATTTAACACTCAATTTTCCTGTAGTCGGAAATTTGAGAGGTTAACCAGTGAAGCGGTGATTTATATCGTGTTTTCCAACCTAGTGATGAATCCCTTAGGGATTTCGTCACCAGATTCGGCAAGGAAGCTCTAGAAATCCCAAATCTTAACATGACTACTGCTGTTGAAGCATTCAAGATGGTAATTCAGAAGAGCTCCCCCTTTTATGTTGATTAGTGATGACTCCATGCAGAACATTAGACGAAGGCAGAAACAGGGCATTAAGATACATCTGGTTGGAAAAAGACAAAAGGATCCAGGATCGTCTTGGGGGACAAGCAAAACAAGAAACCCCCGAGAAGAATAAAGGATCCTGGAACAGGAATAACAATTCGAAGCCTTATGCCAAATTCAACAATCAGAACGTACGGGCAGTTGAAGAAGGAGATGACGATGAAGACTATCCTTGCATCTCTGATTATTGTTTCTCTGTGGACACTCATGGCTTGATCTGTGCCATGAAGGATTTGGGAGAAAAAGCGAGGTGGCCATGAAAGAATGAAAAGGTTGTCGATTTCAAGGATAAATCAAAGTGGTGCGCCTTCCACTAAGACTTTGGCCATGCGACAGACAAGTGCATCGGCTTAAGGAAGGAAATTGGTTACCTCCTGAGCAAGGGCCACTTTAAAGAACTCTTGGGAAGAAAGAAATCCAAGATCCAGGATCATGAAGACCTTCCACAAAAAGCAACACCACCACCACCAGATGCTCATGTGATCAAATTTGTCTCCATAGACTATGAATTATTTCAAGATTCTTATGCCATAAGAGAAGATCCCGTAGTAGAATTCGAACTGGACGACGAGAGAAGACAGTTCATCCCCACTACTCGAGTGACTGATCAGAGAATCTTTTTCAATTCAAGGATCTAGGATCCTCATCAGGACAAGCTGGATATGCAGACGATCAATTTCATCTCGGGAGGTTCTGACATATGTGGAACTTCTTTCTCTGCAGCAAAAAGACTCGCTAAAGAGATAAAGATGGACAGCAGAGATCGACCAATAGTGTCAACCACCATAACAACAGACAAGAGAATCTTCTTCGATGAGGAAGACAAAATGAACATTCAGGATCCTCATCACGACGGTTTGATTATTACTTTATTTATCTCTAACCATTATGTACGCAGGATCATGATAGACGGTGGCAGCTCGGTGAACATTATCCAACATGATGTCCTTAAGAAGATGAACATCCCGGATTCAGAAATCATTCCTAGAACTTCGGTGCTAGTCGGTTTCAGTGGCGAAACCAAGAAGACACTGGGGGACATCAACCTCCCAATTTTGTGTTATAGATAACCTTTCCTGTTGCAATGTTATTTTAAGTAGGCCGTGGCTCCATGGAATGAAGGCTGTAGCCTCAACTTATCACCAGTGCATCAAGCTACCTACTCCTTGGGGAGTTGTAAAGATAGTAGGTGACCAAGCGGAGGCCAAGAACTATTATTCATCGTCAATGAAGCCAACAGCAAAGCCAACCATAGCATAGCAATTACAACAACATCCTAGGGACGTGCTGGAAGCTCGGGAGAAAGACCTTAAAGAAGTATCATTTGGACCCCGAAGATCCAGAAATAAAGGTGTTCTTAGGATCCAGTATCCCTAGTAAGATTGAGGAGGATATAATATCCTTCTTAGGACAAAGAAGATCTACTTTTGCCTTCAAGCACTCGGACATGACAAGTATTTCAAAAGAGGTAATCACTCATAAACTCGGCCTTGATTTATCTGTTAAACCCGTCCATCAGAAGCGAAGGAAATTCGCTCCTGAGAGGAACAAGATCATACAAGAAGAATTTGAAAAACTTATTAAGGCCGGTATGATCAGAGAGATTCAATATCCTCGATGGCTAGCTAATGTGGTCGTTGTTTCAAAAAAGAATGGAAAGTGGAGAGGGTGTGTCGATTTTACCGATTTAAACAAGGCATGCCCCAAGGATCCTTTCCCATTGCCACATATAGATTCCATGGTGGATGCAACGGCAGGACATGAAATGCTTACTTTCATGTATGCTTCCTCTGGATTTCAACAAATTCAGATGGAACCATCTGATCAGGAAGATACTGCATTCATGACTCCTACTGGCATATATTGTTATACTGCTATGCTGTTTGGACTAAGGAATGCAGGGGCAACATACCAAAGATTAGTCAACATGATGTTCAAGGATCAGTTGGGTAAGACTATGGAGGTTTACATAGATGATATGGTGGTGAAATCAAAGAAAGCTGAGGATCACCTTAGAGACCTCGAGGAAGCATTCAACATCCTTGACCAATATAACATGAAATTAAATCCGTCAAAATGCCATTTTGGTGTTAAGGAAGGGAAATTTCTGGGTTATATGGTGACTAAGAGAGGAATTGAAGCAAGCCCCAAGCAGATTGAAGCCATCCTCAATTTAAAATCTCCTGCAAACACAAAGTATGTCCAAAGGCTCACAGGAAGAATAGCTGCCCTCAATAGGTTCATCTCAAGATCCTCCAAGAAGTGCATGGACTTCTATGACATCCTTAGGAAGAATAAAAAGTTTGAGTGGACGGAAAAACATGAGGCTGCGCTTACAGCCTTGAAGGATTACTTATCCTCAGCTCCAACTCTAATGAAGCCTGTGGATGGAGAATCCTTATTCCTGTATTTAGCTGTCTCAGGAAATGCAGTAAGCGCCGTCTTGGTAAAGGATCATGAAGGTGAACAGCATCCCGTTTACTATGTAAGTAAAAGTCTTCTAGATGCGGAAGCCAGGTATTCTCATTTAGAAAAATTAATCCTTGCACTTATTATGGCTTCTAATAAATTAAGACATTATTTTAAAACTCATCCTATTATTTTGAGAACTAATTATCCTGTGAAGAATGTTCTTAGAAAACCAGAGTTATCAGGTAGAATGGCCAAGTGGGCTGTAAAATTAAGTGCATATGATATCCAATATGAGCCAAGAACAGCAATCAAGTCTCAAGCACTGGTGGACTTTGTGGCTGATTTCACTAGTGATCTACAAAAAGAAGCTGACTTGGAGGTCCAACAACTAGAAAAGACCAAGGATCCTTGGATACTCTTCACCGATGGTGCTTCCAATGTAAGAGGAACAGGATTGGGTATCCTACTGAAATCGCCACAGGGGGACATATTACCCCAGTCCGTAGCTTGTGAATTCCAAGTAACAAACAATGAAGCAGAGTACGAGGCTTTAATCGCAGGTTTGCAATTAGCCAAAAGCATGAGGATCAGGTATCTTCAGGTTTATGTAGATTCTTTATTGATAACTAACCACTTTAATGGCTCGTATGCTGTTAAAGGTGAGAAACTAATAAAATATTTAGACGTTGTGAAGGTGTTATCGAAATCCTTCGAAATATTTAGTATTACACAGGTACCGAGGGAAGAAAACGCTGGGGCAGATGCCTTGGCAAACTTAGCCTCATCTCTGAAGATTCCTGAAGATTTGAAAATCCCAATAATCCACATTCTCTCGCCAGCGATAGGAGAACAGGAAGTTGGAGAGATAACAAATGATAAAGAAATCGTGCTCTGGGATCCTTCATCCTCAAATAACAAAGGATCATGGATCCATCCTATCAAGAACTACATTCAGACTAGAGAGATTCCTACCACAGAAAATCCCAAGTCCTTCAAACTCAAGGTATCCCAAAATATTTTGTTAAATGATATGGTATATAGGAAATCTCCTGCAGGTCCATATCTCAGATGCATCGAGGATCCTGAAATCCAAGAAGTACTCAGAGATTTTCATGAAGGAGATTGCGGCAATCACACAGGCGGAAGAGCATTATTTTCCAGGATACTTAGAACTGGATATTTCTGGCCAACAATGAAGAAGGATGCAGTGGAGTATTCAAGGAAATGTGATGCTTGTCAAAGATACGCAAACATCCTTCATCAGCCAGCAGAGCCTCTATATCCTATATCTTCCTCATTGCCTTTCATGAAATGGGGTATGGATATTGTAGGCAAGCTACCAAAAGCACCCGGTGGAAAAGTCTTTGTGCTTGCTATGACTGATTACTTTTCCAAATGGATTGAGGCAGAAGCATTTGTACAAGTCCGATAAAGGGAAGTAATATCTTTTATAAACGAAATATTATAACTAGATTTGGTATTCCTGGTAAAATTATTTGTGACAATGGTTCCCAGTTTATCGGGAATAGAACCACTAATTTTTGTGACAGTTGGAGCATAAAAATGATTACTTCAACTCCAGTTCATCCTCAAGCCAATGGTCAAGTAGAGTCTAGCAACAAGATCATCATCAACAATCTAAAGAAGAAGCTAGGATCCAAGAAGGAAAAATGGGCTGAAGAACTTCCTTATGTTCTTTGGACTGACAGGACTACGCCTAAAATGCAACATGCCAAACACACTTCTCATTGGTGTTTGGATCAGAAGCTGTGATCCCTACATAAATGGTGGTTCCTACGGCAAGAACGAGCATCCGTGATCCTGATGCCAATAAGGAAATACTTATTGAAGATTTGGATACTATAGAAGAACTCAGAGACCTAGCCAAGATCAGAATGGCAGCATATCAACAAAGGGTAGCTGGGGCATACAACAAAAATATCAGAATTTGGAGACTTCAAGAAGGAGATCTAGTATTAAGGAAAGCCTTCCAAAACACAACAAATCCGGCTGATGGGAAGCTAACGCCCAAATGGGAAGGACCTTTTCAAATTGAGTCGGAAGCAGGAAAGGGGGCATATCATTTGCTCACAATGGAAGGCAACAGGTTACCAAGAGCGTAGAATGCCATCCACCTCAAGAAATATTTTTTCTGATCAGGATCCACTATCCTGAGAGGATATTTTGTCCTAAAAAGGATATAGGATCCTTAAATCGGTAACATCTTTCCGGTCAATTATTCTATTTGAATTGTCGTTAATTTAAGGATAATATATTCTTAACATTTTATTTTTTCCAAGCTTTGAGTAACCATGCAGGATTATAACGAATCATTTGGTGCTCAAGAGGTTGGCCACCTCTCCTTTACGTTTGAGGTATTATATATTTCCCTTGGCCTAGCCCACGTTTGGATATGACCCCCGATGGTCATATCCCCTACGGTTTAAAGGTTTTCACCTTTCTCACGATCGCCAGTTGCGCACGCTATCCGATGTGTAGTCCGGGACAGCGGGACCTGTACACGTTTAATGGCTGACAATTTCGTTGTTTCCGGCTATGTGGAGGATCCTACGAATTATGGTAGACGTACCATATCCTAAGGTATAAAGGTTTTTCACCTCTTCTCAAGGGCCATGTCGCCAGTTTAACACCAGTTTCGGGCTTGTCCCCAGTTTCGGGCTTGTCCCCAGATTACACGGGCTTGTCCCCAGATTACACGGGCTTGTCCCCAGTTGCACGGGCTTGTCCCCAGTATATTATTTGGGCTTGTCCCCAGCATAATGGGTTTGATCCCAGTTAACATTATGAATTATATGCAACAGATTAACTAAGTTTTTGTGAAGATCAAAAATCTAAGGATCCCGGATCCTAAAGCTATTCCTTCGAAGACAAATGAGATTTCAACACTTCTGGTAACTTAGGTCTATCTTGACCTTCTGGTATGATCTCTGCTAATTAACTTATATATGATATTTGTTGCAATATTTTTGGATCTTATAGTTTAAAATGATTAATCCTTTAAAATTATTTTAATACTAAAAATTTGCCTATCTTAAGGAAATTGTATCCAAAAATTTACCCTCTGAGGAAATTCTATTGTACAAATTTTATCAACTTTTAAAGATGTCTTATCCTAATATTTGTCATTTAAGGATATTCTTTCCTAATAGTTTTTCCTTAAGGATATTCTATCCTAAACGATTTTCATAAGGATCTTTTATCCTAACAATCTTTTGCTTAAAATTATTTGTCAAAGTCTCAACAATGTTAAGATTATATCTAACAAAGTTTTTGAAAATAAATAACAAGCAAGAAGTCAAAAGATTTATCTATTAATTAAAATAAGCCCCAAGGACTTATCCAAAATTCTTAACCCGGACTTCACCATACGAAAAGATGGACCATCCATCCGGGTTAAGTAAGAGGTACTAACAGTTCATAAATGCAGGAAATTTAAAAACAGGGGCAACAAAGGCTTCATCCCCACAAACAGAGGATCCCTCCACCTTTGTCACCCCCGCCAATTGTCTTAAGGATCGTGGATCCTTTATCCTAAATACTACTATTTATTACAGACCATAGAAATTGTTCAGAAAAACACCATAAAAGCAAAATAAAACGGGCTTGGGCCTTGTCTTTTGTATCCTTCATCGCCCATTCATACGTTTGTTCCGCCTCCACCGGTGCCTCGTTCCCACCTTCAGCTTCATCCAGACCCTTCACACCGCTTGTTCCTGCTTCGCCCGTTTCAACCATTATAGCTTCAGTCTCATCCTCGCCTCCATCCAAGTCGATCAGGGCTTGCTTCCGTTCTTTGATTTCCCATGAAGACTTATCAAAAGATGGATCATTGGCTTCGGTAACCAATTTGATTCTGGCCTCGAGGATCGACTTGGCTGCCCATACCTTCGCCTCTTCGGTAGCCCGGTTGATTTCGTCCTGCATCTGGACGGCCAGGGCAGCAGCATGTGCCTCTATCTCTCTTTTCTCTTTGGTCATCTTCGAGAGGGATTTCTCCTTAGCAGCAGCCGTTGATCTCAGCGCAGCGAGGGTCTTTTCATGCTCTGCGACAGTCTTCTCATAGTGGTGTCGGGCAGAATTGATGGCCTATGAATGAAAGTGGAATAAGCTTGGGAAGATGCTTGGAATAATATAAATTAACAAAGATAAAGGATCCTTACAGTAGAAAGCATGTCCAGAATCTGCTTTTCGACATCAACAGGATTCTCTGAATCTGAACTCTTCTTTCTCTTGGATCCAGACTTTGTTCGAATTGTGATCGGGCGAGGCTCGGGCGTAGGGGTTGATCTCGGGGTCTTTTTCTTGGTAAGCATGCAATCGATATCCTTGAGGGAGAACTTGGAAGCAGATTTTCCTGATTTCGGAGCACCTGTGAACGGCAATTGACAGATAAGTTTTCAACTATTAACACTTTTTATACTAAGAGTTATTATTCTTACTTGACATGATTGATTCTGAGTTTGATCTTTGAAAAGCTTCGATAAAATTTGCTTGAAAAGTCCTGATTGCAGGATCCAGTGATAAAAACCTCTTCACTCTGTCTTCAACTCCCGGAAGATCAGCCAGCAAATCGAAATTTTCAACTACACAAGTAATAAGAGTTATTAGCGGAAGAGTAGAGTATCCTATCTTGGTTACCTAAGGATCCAGGATCCTACCCTTTGGTATCCACTTTTTGGGAAGATTAGTTCCACCCGGAATAGAATCTCGTCTTACGAAGAAAATTGGTTTTTCCAGAGGGTACTATTAAGGATGACTTTGAAAATGGGATTTTCTTGGTGAGGTTTCGATTTAAAGACAAAGCGTTTGGAACCGTGGGTAACAAGATTGTACAGATATGCTAATTCTGCTAAGCCGAACTCGACTCCTTCCTCTACGGTTATCCTTTCTATGGTATGAAGAACTCTCCACAACATTGGCGTGGCCTGGATATAAAAAATTCCCGCCAAATTGAAGAACCTTTGAGTAAAATGGGGAAAGGATACTTATAACCTATGAGAAACGGCTTGGTCGGAAAGCAAACCCAATTTTTTGAAATGCTGTCGCTACGAGCTGCGGAATCGAAGGGTCGGAAAACTGTATCGGCTGGAAAGTATGATCGGATTTCATCGATATCCGAATATGTGAATTTACAGGTTTCGGAAGAAGGTGATTGAAGGATATTTTGTGAGTAAAGGTCATCATGATGGAAAAAAGTAGAAGAAGAAGAAGATGTAGAAGCAGTTGACATATCGAAGGAAGATTAACAAAAAGAGAGAAGGATACCTGAAAGACGCCTAGATTTGTGATTATAAGAATATTATGGTTATCACATATATAGGCGGCGTGTAATTATGGTTTGTAGATATTAAACCGCCTGACACACGTCTAATCACCTTCTGTTTTGCAGGAATTTGAAATTCAAAATGACAGCTGTATTCCACTGTCACCCGCCATTTTGGGGGCAATTGTTAGGCCATGAATTTTATACTGAGGATCCTTTATCCTTAACTGTCTTATGGATATTTTATCCTTGAAATATGTGTCAGGATATAAAGGATCGATGATCCTCAGTATTACTTGTTTACTAATGATTGCGTTTAGTATGGTGATGTGTTAGACAGGTGTGGCGACTTTAAGACGTACTTGTATCTATTATCTTCACAAAGCATTCTCTGGCTGGAGCATAGATTCAGGATCCTAGTTCAATGTAGCTGTTAATGGACGAACTCATGTGAAGATGAACGTGCAAATATCAACAACAGCTATGAGACTCATTCTTCAATTTATCTCGCTACTGGATGGCTATTGGCACGTGGTCAAAGGTCGTGGAGCGGCTAGGTTGAAGACTTCCAGATAGATAGGAAATATAGTTAGTGATATTATCTTATTTAAACGGGCTATGATCGAGTAGGAAAACACATGTACTATCACACACACTAAGAGCAGAAACTAGCATTCTCTCTACACACTAGCATACTTTGTAATCCCGATCATTAGCTCCACTACGTTTGTAACCACCTTCTACTTATCAATATAATCGACGGTGATAGTTTTCACCGTCCGGGGGTTTTTTGTGCCGGAGATCACGATAATCATATACTCGTCGACCAAAGGTTACCTTGTTGATCATTGACTAAAGTAATTCGACCAAAGATTATCTTATTAATTATTGACCGGGGTTATTTTACCAAAGATTACCTTGATAAGTTTTAACCGAAGTAAGACTATCTTGGTTAAAGGCTTTTTCCCTCGTGATCAAACCTTTGTGTTCATCAATATTACGCTTATACACTTGTCACTATCGAGTTAACACCTTACCTCATATAACAGATTTAGATACTTGATCCTTAGCCGATTTTTATCCAAAACAATATTTATGATCATGTTTCCATTAGCTTGTAGCTAAACCAATGACATTAATAATTTCAAGCTCAGTCAATCAGACTAACTGATCCATCTGGATTTCAAATATAAAAATTGGCAAATATGCATCACTTTCTTAGCAACATAAACTTATTTTTTCTAGTTTTTGACTGATACTTTTGAAAATTATAATATCACACTACCCTATATATTGCACGCTTACTATTATGGGTAAAACTAAGCATTAAAGACAGGGTCGTGACACAAGTAACATTTTAGACGTTGTATAGTATATCTAACTCATTTTCATGTGTTACTTATGTATTTGATATTAGAGTAATACCAGTTTATCATATATCGTTAGAAAGAAAATGACTGTAAAATTAATTCTAGGTCAAACAATCTTTTACAAGTTTACAACTAACATCTATTTGTATCGTTCCAGTTTTATGACCAATCATTTAATCTATGTGATTTCAAACTACAATGCACTTGTCATCGTGTGTTTTATTCAATAATGATCAATAAAATATACACTACGATAGATATACATTATTCATTTTATTAATTATTCACATAGATATAACTTGAGTAATGGCAACCAGTTTCTCCTCGTAGATCCACATCAGCATGAGATGGCTTTTCTAGTTTTCCTTGCCAATAATATTCTATTGGGTAACGTGTGTGCGTGTTGCTCGCACTCCATGACCGTTGACCTTCTGCCAATAATGTTTCCACTCTTTTTAGTCTTACCCTTCAACTATTGCAAATTCATCAAACAACACCTTACTACATATTTCAAGAGAAACCATCGTAACATAATTCCAAAACACTTGTTCGTCATTAATTCACAGTAAACCTTACAACTCAAACTCGTATTCGATTCGAAGTAGTAATGTAATATTTTCTGAAACGAAAGAGCAAAGTGTGTTTATTGCATTATAGAAGGGTTGAAAGTGAAATTTCGTCGACATTTTACGGTGTTGGTGGTCTCATTTTTTTCAGAATATGAATGGAACAGTCGTGTCTACACGTCATCATCATCATTGTACAACAACCCTTATCCTTTTCATTTCTTTAATTTGCACTTAAGTTCTTGTACGTATGTACACACCCTCCTCACTTGGAATTCTATTGCTTTACTGTCGTTTTTTTTGTACGGCAAATTTTATTAGGAAAAAAAAAACAACCAGTCTAGCAAGGAGCTAGACTAGAGTTAACACACCGAAAACAGATACACAACTAACAAAATTACATATAATTGAAAAGAAACACCAATAAGCCCAACTCACGTCTGTTAGTTTTCCTTTACTTTTGACCCACAGTAAGCCACTTCTTTCAAATTCCTCCTCTATTGCTTTGGTATAGTTAACAATAATTTGGTTACAAACTTGTTATATAAGCTATAATTATGTAAGTATATTAAAACTAATTGATAAACAATATTATAGTGAAACTGACAAAGTTCTAAAATAATATTTTTAATCAGTTTAGTTTTATTTATATCAATTTTGAGCGAATAAAATAGAGTCTAAAGCAGCAAAGAGAAGTTAATACTTTTAATCAGTTTAGTTTTATTTATTTTTAATAGTAAATTCTTTTTAATCTTTGTCGTCTATTGTAATTGAACCCAAGACTTTTGTCAACGGGTCCAATCATTTTTAAAGGATAAGATGTAACATTAAAAACATCAAAATGATTACAATAGGGTGGCAGGTAAACGGATAACAGGCTGCATCACAGCTACCTTTTAAATAACCAACTCAATCCTACTAAAAACAAAGTTTTGATTCGTAAAGACTAATAAATTACCATGCATAATCCGTTCAAAAAGTCAACGAGACTAAAATATCTAGTATCACATATAAAAAGAAATTAACCGATGGTTAAGTAAGTAATCTTTATGAATATAAATATGCATTATGTAAGATATTTTGCTTTGATTGATTACTGGAGTTTTTTTCCAAAAGAGTGTTGATGGGATAAATATTTACCAAAATGGTGTCCCTTAAAATATATTTATCAAAATAGTGTTCTTGACAAGCTTTTTTGTTTATCTCTCTCAATTTTATTGGTTAAACCAAGATGGACCCATTTCACTCTATCTCTTTTTATTCAACACTAATAATTTTAATCTAATTTCAAAATAAATATTTTATCTAGTTATACGCGTTTTTTTTCTTTAATTAGTTCATGCTCATCTTATTAAATCAAACTTAAAATAACATAAATACTTAATTCACGATCTTCTTCTCAACTCAAATCAATTTTTTGTATATATTAATAGCACCTTACTTTAAAAAAAACAGTTGTTTAATGAATAATAACTTGTAAAAATATGTATTCTTGTTTAGTGGTAAAAGAAAACTTGTAAAAAATTTTAAATTTATGATTTACGAATTATAAAACAAACGTATGTTTCCTTCTTTCCGAAATAGCCTTTTACGTTTATATCAATTTTAAAAAATATTAAAATGTTTCTTTCTTTCTTTTTATTTTCAAGATATGTTTTATCAAAAGTATTGGTTAATTTAGTTCTTAAACGAAATGTATTATAAATTATAATATAATTTAAAAAAATAAATAAATCTAATTTGGAAAAAACTTCTTTTGAAGAATATAAAACATAAAAAAAATATAATAGAAACATCACAATGTCATTTCTATATGTATTTTTTATTTCAAATTGGATAAGAATACCCGTTGTATGCCATTTCAAAAAAAAATATACACGTTTTATTTAAAACTTTCAAAAGTTTTTAGCAAACCAAGTTTTAAAACTAATAAACAAAAAACTATAATTTTTTTGAAAATAATTAAGTTTTTATAGAAACAATTCAATTATATACATTTATTAGGTTTTAATGGATAAAAAACGACCAGGATATGAAAAAGAAAAAAAAAAGGAGAAAACTTATTATTATATACAAATATTATTTTATTTGACATTATTATTCTTTATTTTTAAATAGGAGAGACATAAACATAGCATTTGTCCATTTTGGTTATTTAATAACATTAGGAGTGAGAAATAAAAGATTTATAAAGAACACCATTTTGGTAAATATATTTCAAGGAATATCATTTTAGTAAATATTTATCCAATCAGCACCCTTTTGAGAAAAAACTCTTAATTAATGAATTGATGATATGGCGTAAATGTAGAAAGGATTTGATTGAGTCTAAAAGTCACATTTCCTGAAATAATTAGGAGCCAACGCATAAAGAGCGAGACAGAGATACATCCATCTAAGACAGAGAAACGAATATTCCACAGGAAGATCCTATCCGCCTCGTCACTGTCACGTTGACGGTGACGGGGTTCGGTTACGAAATCCATTGCTTAAATACCCTCCTCTTCAAACCCATTTCTTCCCACCATAAAACAAACAAACATATTTAATTGATTAATAATAATAAGCAAAGTATTAATGGCTGTGAAGGCTGCGATTCATTTCTCCGACGTGCCTCATTTGGATCAGATCCACGACACCCTGTCCATTTACGCCAACGCCAGCAATGTCCGGAAAGCCTTGCCGAAATTCATGGTGGTCGGCCACCGGGGTCACGGTATGAACATCCTGCAGTCAACGGATAAGAGAATGAAAACTTTCAAAGAGAATTCTATTCTTTCCATGACAGTTTCATCATCACCCAAGAGAATGTAAGTTTATATAATCAACATCTTGCCCGTTTACCTTTATTTATATTATGTATTTTACTTCAGGGTAACGTGGTTGAGAAACGAGTCACCGATTTGAGTTTGGATGAGTTCTTGAGTTATGGTCCTCAGAGAGAAACACATGATGAGAAAGTCCAAGTACGGAAAGGTTGTCAGGTTGAGATTGATGATCATTCATGCACATTACAAGAAGCCTTCCAGAAAGTAAACCCCTGTTTGGGATTCAACATTGAGTTGAAGTTTGATGATTACCTTGTTTATGAACAACACTATCTCATTCATGTTCTTCAACTAATCCTGAAGGCAAGTAAAACAAAAATCAATCTTTCTTGCCAATTGTTACCATCTTGTTGTCTTAATTAATATTTTGTAATGTGATGTGTGGTTTAGGTGGTATATGAAAATGCCAGAGAAAGACCTGTCATTTTCTCCACCTTCCAGCCTGATGTGGCTTTGCTGATCAAGAAACTTCAGCACCAATACCCTGTAAGTATGTTCCGTTTTATTAGTCGGGTCGGGTAGGGTGAGAAAGATGTTTGACTGATAAATGAATATACAGGTGTACTTCTTGACAAATGGAGGAAACGAGATATACCAAGACGTTCGGATGAATTCATTAGAAGAAGCTGGCCATATCGGGTGGGTTAGATGGAGTTGTTTCAGAAGTAAAGGGTATATTTAGAAACCCGTCGGTTGTCAGAGAGATTAAAGACTCAAATCTGTCCCTTCTTACTTATGGAAAACTAAAGTAAGTTTTTATTTCTTACCGTCTTTTTTTGGCATGGTATGAATGGTTGTTGTTGTTTGTGCAGTAACGTGCCTGAAGCGGTTCATGTTCAGTATCTTATGGGCGTGGAGGGTGTGATTGTTGATTTAGTAGAAGAAATTACAAGTGCTGTTGCGGGTTTGAAGACCGAATTGCAGGTGGCGGACAAGGTTGAATTACCGTTTCTGTTGAGTTTAATTTCACAAGTGATTCAGCATTGAAGATGTGTGTACATTGGGTTAGGGTCGGGTCGGGTCATGGTCACAGTTCTTACTTATGGGCTAATCACACTTTGGCCAAGTATCCTACAAAAAGACTCCCGAGAGGACTATTAAAATCAGAATAACCACTCTCATGATGCTTCTGGACGTTTTCGTTCATGATAATGATTCATGGACATTTTTGTCTATGATATTGATGCATAGCTCTTTAAGTATTGTGATGATTTTGTCATCGTGGAAAAAGTTTTTAAAACAAACAACACAAACCATCAATCCCACAATATCGACATAACAACGAGGATACCAATCTATTTCAATGTGTAGGGTCGTAATGGAAAAATTACACCTTTTCTTTTTAGTATATTCAAATTTGCACATTTCGTCATTCATGTTCAGTAATTATATTGATCTTCTTTCGATTAATATTTGTTACACGTTCTTTCTTTTAATGGACGGATATCGGAATGAGGAATTAAATGCAATCATATGTAACTTAATATTTTTTGGACCGACTCACGTCAACACTTAACAAGTTTACAAAGGGAGCGGGATCTCAAACCCTTGAGTCCTTGACCCTATGATCCAAGCCTCTAATCAGTCGACACGGCCTCCAATTCATCGACCAATGTGTGCAACGGGGTTCAAACAAGTCTAGCAAATTTCCCATTGAGTTCATTTCACATGCTTAGGAACTTAAATCTAAGTTTAATGATTTCCTCATGCCAATACGAAGTTTGAATCACAGTTGCCTTGTTTCATAGTTTTCAATCGAGTGACAGACCCAACACGACTGACGAATAAGCCGATGCTAATAGCATGTTTAAATCTACGATAAAAGAGCTCTAGTTTGAAGTTTGTCCAGGTAATGAGGATCTCATTAGAGCATGCACATCCTATTCTTTATAATATTCCAAATCTTTGAAATATATGACAAAAAAAAATCTACTACATTCAATTCTTTATATTTTTCTTTTGTCCATAAATTATATGGATTAGTGATTTCTTGTATTTGCCGACCGACTATTCATTACAATTTATTGTGAGTGGAAAAGAGAAATAGTTGTAAAAGTTGATTTAAAGTGCAGTGTCTAGTTGAATATTAACATTTTAAGATTAAAGTTGAGTTTTAGATAAATTATATAGATATATAAGATGTGAATGCTTTTAGTAGGAATATAGGTTGACATGTATTCAGCTTGTGTTTCAATGACGGGTAAGGCGATCAAGATACCCACGTCTTGATAAATTGGTAAATTATTATTTTACTAAGGATAATAAAATAAAAAATATTAATGAATACAGTTTGGGTAAACAAGTATGTATATTTCAGGTAATCAAGTCGAGTATCATGTCTCATATCCACACTTTAAATTAATCAAGTATCTCATTAAATATTTGAATACCCGTTCAAAATGTTTCAAGGTTGTTCATCGGTTTGAGGTTCATTTGTCCTTAATAGTGATCCAATGATTTGCAATTCTTAAAGGTTTTGTGTTTCTTATGAGTACATGTATCATTAAGGATGAGCTCGGGTATCATTACTGGTAATGAAAATACCAATATCAGAAATCGTTAAGAATGGGTATCAGTACCAAAAATGATCGACATGGTACCAGCTTCACCAAAGGCGTTTATTCGGTAAATTACAGGTACCTTACCGAATGTTTATTCGGTAAATTACAGGTACCTTACCGATCCCGAAACCTCAAAAAGTTGGTACCAAAGGCACTTGATGTTGTACCAATACCATTTACTTATCCCTAGGTATCATCCAAGTTATTGTACTATTTTCTGTATATGCTTATACTTGTTAGGGTAGATGGGGTGCAACCCTAAGGATTTTGAACTATCCTAAGACACAACACGTAACAACTCGGATTTTAACCTATTATTTTATTAACCGTGACCCGACCCATTTATATATTCGGGAAATTTTATCGATAAAATATCGCGTTTATCGAGTCATTATTATTGTTTAAATATTTATTTAATTATTAAAAACTACTTTGTTATATATACAACTTCAACCCCAAACAAATACTTTAACCTATTTTATTCCCATCTCCATAAATAAGGGACCTTTCTGCAAATTCTGGATAAATTGTATTACTAAACCCATTTACCCACTTACCCTTACCCGTTTACCCGTATTCATGACCCATATCGCAACCCATATACCCGTTTAGTTTGCTTGGACCTAAACTCTCGTCATTAACTTGGTAATTGAATCAACAACCTTGTTCATCTTACCTTTTTCGTCCTACCAACACTGTTAATATAGTAAAATCGATCAAGGGTGATACGAATTGCTCATTATAACGAACTGTCTCTACTCGTTAATCTAAATACATGTAAACGACCACCATAATTCAATTAATCCTGCAGATACCATCCTCATATCAGCGCCTAACTAATCATGTTATCCTAGTTGTTTCATTCCCGTTCTATTCTTCGTTTAGGTCGGCCATAATATCAAGCAATTAACCTGCAAAATAAAATAGTATGAGGTAACAAATTCATGTTTATGTTTCTTCATAATCTCAGTATCAAAAGCCCTATACTCAATCGGCCAAACATTTAACGTATTAATCGATTGCAATTTCTAGGGTTCATATTGTTTGAGTTAACTAATTTGTTGGTATTTAAATTAGTTGTTTTCTTTAATAGCTCACTTAGACACTAGCCCCGTTGGCTGGTGCATTAAGTTTAATCACAGAGATGGCTGGGGGCGCATGTTCGATTCTTCCAACCTGATTTTGTAGGATTTTTGTATTTTTAATCATTTTTAATTCGTATAAATCATTATATTAATATAGTTAATCAATTAAATTATATTATAAATATATTAAATAATCAGCATTATTATAAAACCAACATATTAACTGATCATTTTTCTGAATCGTGGTTACAAACTATATATATATATATATATAGATGTATATATACAGATGTATATATAATAGTTATTGATAATTGTTAATGGTTAAATAATAAGGATTTTAAAAAGGTTTTGGTTTGGTGTAATAATTAATTAATGTTATTAATATAAATGATAATAAACTTTATTTACTAAACCGAAATCGTTTAGTTGTCGTTTTTCGGTCCTTTCATAATACCATATATGTATTTATAAATACTAGTAGGAGCGCACGCGTATTGTGGCCAAGACACAACAGGAATTCGATCGATAGTTGTTCGGTTCGTTATGGTACCCTTATTTGCTATAGTTAAATTTAGATTCGATGCAGTTTACGATTTGTGACTAAGGTATGACGCGGAAACGCATAGATACACATGTTTATATACCATTAGCAAAAAATGAATTAAACACAATTATGCATTTAAGCTTTTTTTTAAATCAACGAACATAACTGAGGTAGTTGACACAAAAATGCATAGACCCACAAGATTGTATTGATGAATTAAGTTACAAAGATGTTCATGTTTAACCCAACTATAATCCATATAAAAAGTTTTCCTTTTTGACTCATGACTCGAATCTTAGCTCGATTAGTCATTCTCATTTCTTCAATCTTGCAAAAGACATAGTTGTTAAAAAAAATATGTATGAACACTTAGAAATGTAAAGAAAATATGAAACCTGTATATGTTGTAATCATCAAAATGTACCACTGTCTAATTTGGTAAACCTTGCAATTGTTTAGTCAAAGGTTATGTTGTTGTCCAAGGTGCATAGTTACGGGCCGGGGTTTATATCGGGGATTCAATAGTATCCGTATTATACGAAACTGAGTTTCAACATTCCCGAAACATTTGGGTAGATCCTAAAAAAGTTTTCACGTCAAATAGGTTTAGTTAAGAGGTCAAAACGGTCTTGTAAAACAGATTTACTGTTGCTGTCCCAACCAGGTCAGCCTGTTTACAAACATCATTTCGAAGTCTTAAACATTTTATATTTGTCTGGTTTTTGGACAGAAGTTGGATGACATCATAATTGATTTTGTGTAGTTTTTCTAGAATTATCTGAATTCGTTTGATGTGGTTTTATGGATTTTGTATCAATAAAATAGTGTTTTTCAGCAACCACGTTAGTCGTTTGCAGATATTGTTTTGGGGCATTAACCATTTTATTTGGACATGATTTTTGGTGTGAAGTTGGGTCATATCATAAACTATTTTATGTAACTTTTGTAGAATTTTATGAATTCATTTGTCGCGGTTTTATGGATATTGTATCAACAAAATAGTGATTTCCTAAAATGTGCTTAATTATGACGTAACGGGTCCAAAGCATATACGCGTGTAACCAAATTCTGCACTAATTTATAGCGTAAAGTTATTTATAAATTTGGAGTGTTACAATATTAAAACTGATTTGCTAAGTTTGAGTTAATGACTTTTATGAGGTCAAACTTTGAAGAGCAATTTAATCAAAACCTTTTAAATTACCGAAAATGCCCATGGTTATCGATGCAGCAGCCGGAAACTAATATGCACAACCAATATTCAGTTTTGCACTTTGACCAGATTAGCCTCTAGATATTCTGATTGAATTAGTCAGTTGATCTTTTCATAATCGTCACCCAACAAACATAGACAAAAACATGCAAAAAGTACAAATGCATTTGATACATTTTATACGTATGTGTTATATATAAAAACAAACAATTCAAATTTAAATATACCAACAGCTCTTCCCTTTGCAACCACATTTGGCCTTGAGCATACAAGCACCCTATCATCTCCAAGATTGATGTCTCATGCAATAACAGTTAAATAATTAAAGATTTATTATCAAATTGTTTCGATCAACTCAACTTATTTTTTAATGTGATCTGGTTTAATTGGATTAACTTTTTTAAGGTCATCAACTTCTCCATCTTCATGTTCATGAACCAGAAAAACTATATATCAATGATCATTAAGGTTTTCTTCAAATATTCCAAGACCGACATGAATACGAAGAAAAGAAAAGAAGATAAAATCCCTTATGAAAGGGTGTACCCTAATCACTCGATGAAAGAGCACAAATACACATTAGCAAAGTTGATACTTATTAGCGGAAGTCTTTATCGTAATCATCGTTAGCATCATTGAATTTGTGTTCATGTTTGTGCGTATGAGTGTGTGTGTGAACAAACAAATAATGCACAAAACTAAATGGATATTTTATTGAATATCTTGGTGATTGTAAATGATTACAACATGTTCGTAAATATACATGATGGTGGGTAACCGTTACAACGGTTGATATGTTAACAAACTTTATTCTTTGTTACCCAACATAATATCCCATCTATACTAAGTCTGTTAATTACAATAATACAAATATAACATTAGATAATAATAAAGCTTAGCTTATAATATCTAATATCTCCCCTTAAGCTAAACTTTATTATTCAAGTTCTTCATTAGGGATTTGTTTACTTCCTCTAATGCTTTGGCCGCCTTTGCAAAGTTAAAACTTCTTCGTTTGATAAAACGATTTAGCCGCCTTCCAGTTTCTTGAATAGTCATGCACAAGCCTTCATTTGTGGTTGATTTCAATCTTCATTTCCGCTAGAGATATGAAATCTTCATTCTTCACCATTTCCATAATTGAGATAATCACTTCATCTTTATCTTTGATGTATCCGTGATGATTAGTATGTCCTGGTTCTCGAAAGCAATAGAGTCTTTCTTGTTTCCTATCTTTCTGTAAAATTCTAGATCTTGTAGATTTCCAAATTAATTTTTTATAATTGAGATTGTTCAATCTCCTTTCTGTCACTAGTATTCCTTGTCCTGATGTGTTGTAAAACACGCTTACTTTCCTTATCGTTTTATCATGTTTTAAGTACTTAATTATTTAACTATTAAGAGTTATGGATGGTTTTTGCTTGATTTTACAAAGTTGGATTGATTACTTGTAGGTTTTGAGTTTTAACGGGAAAAGTTTGAAGACTCTAGGGACCTTTTTGAGCAACTTTGAAGACTACAACTCAAGGCCCAACCCAAGCCCACAAGATACAAGCCTTTTATGCATAATATATTAAGTTAATTTAAAAAAATAAGAACCCTAACAGCCCCTAAATCCCGAAATCAGCAGCAACCAGCCATAAAACTTTCGTTCGACAACTTCTAGGGTTAAAAGAAAGTTGTTTTTGCATCTTGGGTGACCAAGTGAAGAAAAAGGAGACTAAAGGAGACTTTGGACAGCAGCTAGGGATTAATTTTCATCATAAAACTCAGCCCTAATCTTGAGTATAATATTCATAAACCTTGTGTTCTTGTTAGTATTCATAACTCTTTGATTTTGAACTTTAAAGTTGATTTATTTTGCAATTGAGTTAAGGTTTGAGTTGTTATTTATTATCATAGATTGTTGAATGCTTTTAATGATGTTTGTGATGATTAATATGGTGTTTACATTGAGTGTTTGCTGCTGTCCAAAAGTTATGAGTAGCTAATCTTCTTAGTCCTACCTAGGTTAGATGATTATTGTTAGGTTTTAGCAAGTAATATGGATTGTTGATCATCATGGCTTGAATTGTTAATGAAAAGTTTGGTTTAACATTGAATTAGGTTATGTTTAGTGGCTGTGAATTTATTAATTATACTCATATACCTCTTGCTTTGATTAATTGAATAAGTTTTGATTGATTGTTGCTTGTTAGAACTCTTTACTTTGTGTTTAGGGTTTGTTTGCGGGGTGATCAACCGTAGGGTTTTAGTGGGTAAGTTAATTGATTATATTCAGCGGGTGAACACCTTCTTAGAGACCGAGAGGTGATAGGAAGTAAGGTCGTCTCATAGCTTTTACTTGTTAGGATTAAGACCGCTCGAGAGCGGGTTCGGTTCTTGTCGGGTTTGGGTTTTTAGCGATTAGTTGATCAAGTTTAAGTTAAACTAAATTGTTCCTCTATCCTTGGTTGCGTAGTATTCGTCTCCATTAGGGTAGTGTGTTGGTGAGACCGAGGGGAGAGTCGACATTAGAGCACTTTAACAGTTCGTTTCCCGGTTTGTTCTTAAAATCAACTAAGTGTAAGTTAGAGTTTGTTGGTGAGACCGAGAGGTGATCTAGCTTCCTTGAGTGAACCTTAGTTGTGTCATCCTTAGAAACCGGTGTCGTGAGATTCTACAATCCATTACCTTATTATACCTTCAATGTGATTCTTACCTAGGTAGACGTTTTCTCCAATTGCATTCAAGTTTCAAGTTTTGTTAAGAGTTTAGTTTAGTTTAGTTAAGTTAAGTTAAGTTAAGTTAGTTAATTATATTAATTTAGTTAATTAATTTAGTTAAAGTAAGTTAGGTTAAGTAGTTAATTATATTAAAAATCATTAAAATATTCTTAGGTGAGTCTTGGTTAGGGTTAAGTATTAAAAACGTTTTCACGTGTCCATGTGTTCGATACTCGGAATTCCTTAGTGATATACTATTAGTGATCGGTACACTTGCCGGTTTTGTGTGGTTTCTTTAGGATTTTCGTATAATAAATTTAAAGCATAGTTGTGAGAGCATCATTATACACACTTCAATTCCTTCAAACCATACAATGCGTTGAACATGAAAGCCTTTCCAATTTCTTCTTGCTTCGCTAATATCCATCCCTCTGTCGGGAAAAACTTCATTCCTGTGTCGTAAAATTTTTTCACATAATCTTTCTTTATTCAATTTCGATTCATAAATGTATTCTTCAATACAGGGACCCTCAACTTGTTTTCTTTAATCGAAGTTTCATCCTTAATTTTATGTTTCCTTTTATTTGTATGAGTACTCATATCTTCTTTAAAGTAGAGAGTATGGATATTCTTGTGGTTTAATTCCTTTATCGCTTCCGGTGACCGGTTGTGATTGTCCGCTGTTTTCTTCTCTTCTTCTTCATAATCATCATTATAATTTTTCTTGTAATGCCGTTGATGTGTCACCAATTTCTCTCTCGATTATGTATCTGTACCGTCTTTTCTAACATCATAATCATTCTCATCTTTGTCGTATTCAGTCTTCCTTGATTCATCAAACCGTCCGGGATAAAATGTTTCACCGTCAGAATGTTCCATTATAATCAATTCTTGTTCTAGTTCTAAGATTGCAAATTTTGTTTTAATTTTTCAATCGTACGTGATCGCGGTGTTATACGATCGGCATCATTGTTGATTTCTCGCCCGTTTTCGTATCCGCGTTTCACCGTCTTCATTCTTTTCTTCCCAAGATCATGTAAATTTGATCTTTTCGCTTCGATTTCCGACCGTGGTTCTAATACCACTTTATTAGCGGAAGTCTTTATCGTAATCATCGTTAGCATCATTGCATCTGTGTTCATGTTTCTGCGTATGAATGTGTGTGTGTGAACAAACAGATAATGCACAAAATGAAATGGATATTTTATTGAATATCTTGGTGATTGTAAATGGTTACAACATGTTTCCTACAACCGTTACAACGGTTAATATGTTAACAAACTTTATTTTTTGTTACCCAACATAATACGTAATCTATACTAAGTCTGTTAATTACAATAATACAAATATAACATTAGATAATAATAAAGCTTAGCATATAATATCTAATATCTCCCCTAAAGCTAAACTTTATTATTCAAGTTCTTCAGTAGGGATTTTTTTACTTCCTCTAATGCTTTGACCGCCTTTGCAAAGTTGAAACTTCTTCGTTAGATAAAATTATTTAGCCGCCTTCCAGTTTCTTGAATAATCATGCACAAGCCTTCATTTGTGGTTGATTTTTCAATCTTATTTTCCAATTGAGATATGAAATCTTCATCCTTCACCATTTCCATAATTGAGATAATCACTTCATCTTTTTCTTTGATGTATCCGTGATGATTAGTATGTCCTGGTTCTCGAAAGCAATATGGTCTTTCTTGTTTCCTTACTTTCTGTAAAAATTCTAGATCTTGTAGATTTCCAGATTAACTTTTTATAGTTGAGATTGTTCAATCTCCTTTCTGTCACTAGTATTCCTTGTTCTGTCGCTAAAAGCATTCTCCTTTCATCGCTAAAGTTTGTCACAAAATCTGATTTTCTTTTGCTTTTATGTTGATGCATGAATTCCTTCAAACCAGACAACGCGTTGAACATGAAAGCCTTTTCAATTTCTTCTTCCTTCGCTAACACCCATCCCTCTGTCGCGAAAAACTTCATTCCTGTGTCGTAAAATTTTTTCACATAATCTTTCTTTATTCTCTTTCGATTCATAAATGTATTCTTTTATACAGGGACCCTCAACTTGTTTTCTTTTAATCGAAGTTTCATCCTTAATTTTATGTTTCCTTTTCTTTGTATGAGTACTCATATCTTCTTTAGAGTAGAGAGTATGGATATTCTTGTGGTTTAATTCCTTTATCGCTTCCGGTGACCGGTTGCGATTGTCCGCTGTTTTCTTCTCTTCTTCTTCATAATCATCATTGTAATTTTTCTTGTAATGCCGTTGATGTGTCACCAATTTCTCTTTCGATTATGCATCCGTACCGTCTTTTCTAACATCATAATCGTTCTCATATTTGTCGTATTCAGTCTTCTTTGATTCATCAAACCGTCCGGGATCAAATGTTTCACCGTCGGAATGTTCCATTATAATCAATTCTTGTTCTAGTTCTAAGATTGCAAATTTTGCCTCAACTTTGCAATCGTACGTCATCGCGGGGTTATAGGATCAGCATCATTGTTGATTTCTCACCTGTTTTGGTATCCGCGTTTCACCGTCTTCATTCTTTTCTTCCCAAGATCATGTAAATTTGGTCTTTTCGCTTCGATTTCCGACCGTGGCTCTGATACCACTTTATTAGCGGAAGCTTTATCGTAATCATCGTTAGCATCATTGAATTTGTGTTCATGTTTCTGCGTATGAATGTGTGTGTGTGTGAACAAACAGATAATGTACAAAATGAAATGGATATTTTTATTGAATATCTTGGTGATATTAAATGGTTACAACATGTTCGTAAATATACATGATGGTGGGTAACAGTTTCCTACAACCGTTACAACGGTTAATATGTTAACAAACTTTATTCTTTGTTACCCAACATAATACTTAATCTATACTAAGTCTGTTAATTACAATAATACAAATATAACATTAGATAATAATAAAGCTTAGCTTATAATATCTAATATCTCCCCTTAAGCTAAACTTTATTATTCAAGTTCTTCAGTAGGGATTTGTTTACTTCCTCTAATGATTTGGCCGCCTTTGCAAAGTTGAAACTTCTTCGTTTGATAAAACGATTTAGCCGCATTCCAGTTTCTTGAATAATCATGCACAAGCCTTCATTTGTGGTTGATTTTTCAATCTTCTTTCCAATTGAGATATGAAATCTTCATTCTTCACCGTTTCCATAATTGAGATAATCACTTCATCTTTTTCTTTGATGTATACGTGATGAATAGTATGTCCTGGTTCTCGAAAGCAGTCAAGTCTTTCTTGTTTCCTTACTTTCTGTAAAATTCTAGATCTTGTAGGTTTCCAGATTAGTTTTTTATAATTGAGATTGTTCGATCTCTTTTCTGTCACTAGTATTCCTTGTTCTGTCACTAAAAGCATTCTCCTTTCGTCGCTAAAGTTTGTCACAAAATCTGATTTTCTTTTGCTTTTATGTTGATGCATGAATTCCTTCAAACCAGACAATGCGTTAAACATGAAAGCCTTTTAATTACTTTTTGCTTCGCTAATATCCACCCCCCATCGCGAAAACCTTCATTCATGTGTCGTAAAATTTTGCCACATAATCTTTCTTTGTTCTCTTTCGATTCATAAATGTTTTCTTCAAAATAGGGACCCTCAACTTGTTTTCTTTAATTGAAGTTTCATCCTTAATTTTATGTTTCCTTTTCTTTGTATGAGTACTCATATCTTCTTTAAAGAATGGAGTATGGATATTCTTGTGGTTTAATTCCTTTATCGCTTCCGGTGACCGGTTGTGATTGTCCGCTGTTTTCTTCTCTTCTTCTTCATAATCGTCATTGTAATTTTTCTTGTGATGCCGCTGATGCTTCAACAACTTCTCTCTCGATTCTGTTTCCGTACCGTCTCTTTTAACACCATTATAAATCTCATCTTTGTCGTATTCAGTCTTCTTTGATTCATCAAACCGTCCGGGTACAAATGTTTCACCGTCGGAATGTTCCAGTATAATCAATTCTTGTTCTAGTTCTAAGATTGCAAAATTTGTCTCAATTTTGCAATCGTACGTGATCGCGGGGTTATACAATCGGCATCATTGTTGATTTCTCGCCAGTTTCAGGAATAATCATGCACAAGCCTTCATTTTGGTTGATTCTTCAATGTTCTTTTCCAGTTGAGATATGAAATCTTCATTCTTCACCGTTTCCATAACTGAGATAATCACTTCATCTTTTTCTTTGATGTATCCGTGATGAATAGTATGTCCTGGTTCTCGAAAGCAATAGAGTCTTTCTTGTTTCCTTATTTTATGTAAAATTCTAGATCATGTAGATTTCCAGATTAATTTTTTATAATTGGGATTGTTCAATCTCCTTTCTTTCACTAGTATTTCTTGTTCCGTCGCTAAAAGCATTCTCTTAAACTATGGCCTGGGAGTGTGACCCTTAATGTTGGTACCACAAGTGTATATAAATCAGAGTTGCGTTATATTAGCGGAAGTCTTATAAAACTTGTGAATTAGAGTTTTAAAGATTACAAAAGACGGGATTATAAAATACCCGTTTAAGTTATAAAGTATTACTTGTTTTATCATTACAAAACCACCATTATATATTTAAGTTTATACAAAAGAAAATCCGAGCCATCGGATATATAAATAGCACTTCGACATTCCAAGCGCTAATCTTGTTCACCTGCAAAATGTAAATAAAATACGCCAGCAACGAATGCTGGTGAACACGCTGACGCAAAAATAATTTCTTTTACTTTATTACCCCTCGAGACTATGCCTGCCTCGACCCATCGTGGATAAGGAATAACAAAGTTAAATAACACATTTATAAATTCAAGTCTCTACTCTAGGTCACCTCAGCAAACACCGCAACGTTCGACTTAGTTAAGTACCCGTAAATATACACAACGATCGTACTTCCCGAGAGAAAGCGTCCTACGATCAGGGTTGTGCGATGTGCCCATCGCGTAGTACCACCTATGTAAGGATCCAGACATACGTATACCACAGCTTGAGGGCTAGGTTTATACTTTCATTTATAATGGTTTTAGGGACACGTAGTCCCTTGTAAATATTTTCATATAACATGTTTGACTCATTTGAAAACAAGTTTAAAAGTTTGAGGCGCATTCACCTTATCGCTTTGGGATCGGCTTCAACACCGTCCGAGGATCTTTCCCTTTTTATCTCGAACCTATTGTACGAGTATAAACATTTGTTAGTCGGATATACAATCCGGCTTAAGACCTTTAGTCTTATTTTATATCTCTACCTCGATGAACCTTTAGTTCATATATTTCTTTTACTTGAAAACCTTTAGTTTAAAAGTAAATTATAAACCTTTAGTTTATATGAAAACCCGACGTTTCTTCTTCTTCTTCTCTAAGAAACGTATACCTTTTCTTTTATTATTTAAGAATGCTCATTATTACTTAAATAATAACTTCATAACAAAGAATATACATATATACTTACACACATATATACGTATTTACAATTCATTCTTTCATTCTTTTCTTTGTTATGTTTATTACTCTTTTATCGAGGTATCGAGTATAATCTAGACTTAAAGCTTAAGCCTTCAATATAATATTATATTATATTCATTTGTCGTTACGCCAAATCTTGTTGGCGTTTTGAAACCCTAGGAACTCGAGCAGCACTCCAACGCCGCTTCTCTTTCTCGATCAATTTGGACACGCCAAAGACAACACCAATCTTTGAGAATTGTTGACACGCCTTTCGAGAACAAACACCTTCTTGGTCGTATGTGGGTGGAGGGTGGCACAAACTTCGAGGTAACATCGACATAGAAATCGAGGATCGGGACATGGAAATCGAGGTATTATGGCACGTTTTTCTAGAATCGAGGGTATGATTTATATTTTCTAAAGAGATGTTAGAGAGATGTAAGAGAGTTGTGTTTGGGATGTGAATGGCTTGAACCCGAAGCCTTCTATTTATAGGAAAATTTTGGAGTGGCTAAGCCCATCGCGTATCGTGATGTAGGCTCAGCTAGTCACCATGTAGACCTGCCACGTGGCGACACGTGGCATGCGTTGTGACGCGTGGCGACACGTGCGAACGTGTTGCCACGTGGTGACACGTGGCGGTAGACGGTGCCACCGTGTGCCACGTAGCACACGTGTTACAATCTGTCAGACCACGTCATCGTGATACGCGATGACGTAGGTTCAACAAGCGATCGCGTATCGCTGTTGACCCTTCCAGAAGGTTTGACCAAGCCCCATCGCGATACGCGATGGGCTTGTCTTTTTTCCCTTTCGCGTAGCGCGATAGCACAAGAGATCAGAATTTTCATTTTTAACCCTCAGGTTTAGAATTTGGCCATTTTAGTCCTTTGACTTTGGAAAGTTTATACTTTGAACTTCGAAATTTTCACAATGTTACATCCTCCCCACCTTGTAACAAATCTCGTCCACGAGATTGCTTTACAAGAACAAGTGGGGGTATTTCTTTCTCATTTCTGATTCAAGTTCCCATGTATATTCGGGCCCTCTACGCGAGTCCCATTTTACTTTCACAATTTTCAATGTTCTTCCCTTTAATTTCTTTGTTTTCGAATCTTCAATTTTAATTGGACTTTCTACGAATTTTAAGTTCTCATTTAATGGCATAGCTAAAGATTCATCGGTAAAACACTTACGCAAATTCGAAACATGGAATACATCATGTATCCCTTGCATTTCCTCGGGCAGTCGCAAACGGTATGCAACAGTGCCGATTCGTTCGAGTACCTCAAAAGGTCCAACGAATCGAGGACTCAATTTTCCTTTCTTACCGAAGCGAACGACGCCTATCCAAGGCGAGACTTTCAATAATACTTTGTCACCAACATTGAATTCCAACGATTTACGACGGACATAGGCGTAACTCTTTTGGCGATCACGTGCCGTCTTAAGTCGTTCTCGGATTTGGAGAATCTTGTCGGTGGTTTATTGGACTATCTCGGGTCCAGATAATTGATTGTCTCCGATTTCAGACCAACACACGGACGTTCTACACTTTCAACCATATAACGCCTCGAATGGTGCGGCTTGAATACTTGTGTGATAACTGTTATTATACGAGAATTCCATTGGGGGTAAGTGGTCATCCCAACTTCCTCCTAAGTCGATCACACAAGCTTGGAGCATGTCTTCCAACGTTTGAATCGTCCTTTCGCTTTATCCAAATTCTATTACCGAGTCTAAGGATACCATCGCCACCCTTGACTAGCGAGTCAATGGTGTCGTTACGTTTTTCGTCGGAGATTTGGTTTTCATTGATTGCTTGAGTTTGCGCGGATTTGATTTGTTCAAAGAAGTCGATTTGGAGTTCTAGGCGCAACGCTCGAACTCTTTTGGGCTTTTCATGCTCTTTACGACTTAAGGCATCAGCCACAACGTTGGCTTTGCCTTCATGATAGACAATCTCACAATCATAGTCGTTGAGAGTCTCCATCCAGTGTCGTTGGCGCATGTTGAGCTCTTTTTGATCAAAGATATGTTTTAAGCTCTTATGATCGGTGTACACCGTAAATCTTACTCCATAGAGATAATGCCTCCATATCTTAAGTGCAAAGATTATGGCGCCTAACTCTAGATCGTGAGTCGTGTAGTTCTTTTTGTGCACCTTAAGTTGACGAGAGGCGTAAGCGATTACTTTCTTGTGTTGCATTAGTACACATCCCGAGCCGGAGTGAGATGCATCACTAAATACAACAAAGTCTTCAGTACATTCTGGCAAGGCCAGTATAGGTGCTTGAGTGAGCTTTTGTTTGAGTATATCGAACGCCTCTTGTTGCTATGTTCCCCATTCATATTTGAGGTTCTTGCGAGTTAAGGAAGTTAGAGGAACAACGATTCGAGAAAAGTTTTCAATGAATCTTCGGTAATAACCAGCCAAACCTAAGAAACTTCGGATCTCGGTTGGAGATTTTGGAATCTCCTACTTAGAGATAGCTTCAATTTTAGCGGGATCGACTTGAATTCCGTTGACTTTGATGATATGTCCAAGAAATTGTACCTCGTGCAACCAGAACTCGCATTTTGAGAACTTGGCGTACAACTTCTCGGTTCTAAGAATTTCAAGCAATGTTCGGAGATGGACTTCATAATCGGCCTTGGACTTAGAATAAATCAGTATGTCGTCGATGAATACGATCACAAATTTATCCAAGTAAGGCTTGCAACTACGATTCATCATGTCCATGAACGCGGCTGGTGCATTAGTAAGTCCAAACGTCATAACCGTGAACTCATAATGTCCATACCTTGTTCGAAAAGGGGTTTTTGGAATATCCTCATATTGGACTTTGAGTTGGTGATAGCCGGAACGAAGATCGATTTTTGAAAAAAAGCTAGCACCTTGAAGTTGGTCGAAAAGATCATCGATACGAGGGAGTGGATATCGGTTCTTAATTATGACTTTGTTCAACTCACGATAATCGATACACATCCGCATGGATCCATCCTTCTTTTTGACAAATAGGATTGGCGCTCCCCATGGTGGCGAGCTCGGTCGAATGAAACCTTTCTCAAGCAGTTCATCGAGTTGTTTATTTAACTCCTTCATCTCAGTCGGCGCTAAGTGATACGGAGCCTTGGCGATTGGAGCGGTACCGGGAATAAGGTCAATCCTAAACTCTACTTCGCGGTCGGGAGGGATTCCGGGAAGTTCATCAGGAAAGACATCAGAAAATTCGGAGACTATGGCTACGTCTTTTATCTCCTTTGGCTTTGACTCTTCAGTGACGTAGGCCATGAATGCTAAGCATCCTTGATTTAAACATTTGTTAGCCCTAATCATAGAAATTATGCTAACTTGGCCAACGTCTTTGTCCCCTTCAATTCGAATTGTTCGTTTATCGGGGGCTTGAAGTTCAACGGTTTTGCTGTTGCAGATGATACATGCATGGTTATCGGATAACCAATCCATACCAAGTACAATATCAAAACCAGCCAGACTCACGAGCAACAAACAGATAGGCGGAATTTAACTTGCTAAAAGAATCTTTCCGTTTTCAAGGGCTTCGGAGATCTTAACGATTTCGCCACTAGCAGTCTCGACGCTTAGAGTTTTATCTAACTTTGTTAAAGGTTCGTTTAATATACTACAAAATTTATAATCTATAAAACTTAAATTGGCACCCGAATCAAATAAAACTCTAGCATAGTGTCGTTGACTAGGAATGTACCGGTGATGGTTTCCGGCATGTCAGCGGCTTTCTTTGTGTCGAGTACAAAGACTCGTGCGTTTCCCTTATTGTCTTTGCCACTTCCACCCGCACCACCAGTCACGGGTTTGTTCTATGGGCATTCAAAACTCAAGTGCCCCATCTCCTTGCAGTTGAAGCAAGTCATATTTTTCTTCCAACAGTCAGCAGCATCATGACCCGGTCGTTGACAATTTTCACACACATTTGAGGAGGAAGCGAAATTGCATCGACCCTTGTGATATCTTCTACATGTCTTGCACGGCGTGGCGTTCGAATTGAATCGGCTCTGATTTACGCCTTTGCCTTTGAATCGATTGTTTCCTCCAGTCCTTCTCTGGTCATTGGTTGACACAACCTTCTTATCCTCCTCCTTGTTGCGGACCATGCCGCCTATCAAATAACCGGCTAACTCCATTGCGGAGTCGGCGGTTTGTGGTAAGTGTGACCTTACCATATCGCGGATTTCCCGCGGCAGTCCCCAAATATACCATGTAACCTTGCTGGATTCTGGATTCACCAGCTGGGGAACCAGTCGGAAATATTCGTGAAACTTTGTGTTGTATTCACGAAGGTTTGTCCCCACAACTTTAAGAATTAGAAATTTCGTTTGGACTTGATCAGTTTCATGCATGGGACAAAACTTTCCAATCAACAAAGCCTTGAACTCATCCCAACTTAGATTATATATCGCCTCTCTCCCTTTACTCATCAACAACGTGTTCCACCACTCAAGCGCTTCTCCTTTGAACATAAGCGCAGAATATTGAATCTTCTCCTCATCGGTACATTTGCTTGTTATCACAATCATCTCCATTTTCTCAAGCCACCTCACAGTTGTGATGGCTCCTTTATCACCATGGAATTCTTTCGGTCTATAGTATTTAAAATCTTTAAACGAACACCCACTAGTTTTGAGTTTCTTGAACTCTCGCCTAACTCCACCATCGGCGTTAGACTCATTAACACTTTCTTCCCTATGTGAAGGTCTAGAACGAGGTTTAGAAAAAGATTTTTGGGAAGGATTAACGGAATGAGAATGTTTCGAATTTCGTGATTGAGACCTAGACATGGACTCTTCTCTCACCGCATCCTTAATCATCTTTTATATTTTAGTCATGTATTTTTCGGGGCATTTCCTCTTCTTGATTACCCACGGGTCTTTCCCCTTTTCTTTTCTTATTTCTTGCTCTTTTCGAGCATTCTCGTTGTTATTACTTTGTTCAAACATATTTCTTTTCTTTTCGATTTATATATGAAATTCAAACAACATTTCCTTCTATTAAACATAATATTTTATTATACATTCCTATATATCACAAAGGATATATATATATTTATTTCACACATTACAAACATATATATATATATATATATATATATATCAATTGATATATATATATATATTATCCTATCTTTATTCTTAAGAACGTTTCAATGTTCTTGTTACATATATCACACATATCATACATGTTTATATTACACACACAACTTCATATGCCACCATCTTCAATCTTTCAAGAACTTCTTCACCACCTTGTCAGCTTGTTACACTTATGAAGAAGCTTCTCTCCCATCTTCTTCTTTTTCTTTCCTTCCTCAGCTACCTTCTTTCTCCAATATTCTGTTTCGTGTAGAGCACGGTCCAAGTGTTCTTCATACGACTGTGGGATCTTTTCGGTGTATCCATATTGTGGAGGTGGGTCAGAAAGACATTTTTGATTGTTGTAAGTATGCATCTCTCTTCTCTTTGTCAACTTTTGGCATAAAGTTGTTGAATGGAGGTGGAACTGTTTTATATTTGTCTTGGTCTTTTACTTGATTCAGAATTCCACAAATGTTGCCAGTTGAGACCAAATTCTTAAGAAATTCAGTTTCAACCTTTAGTCTTGTGTTTTGCACCTTTTCTTCAATCAACAATTTTTTCAAACCATCAATCTCAGTGATGTATCTTGTTTGAGATCTATAAATGATCATACAATCATCTTCAAGGCTCTTAATCTTTTCATCACTTATCATCTCACTTGCCTCATACTCATTTATGATACTTTGTTTTCTGAAACACTCACCTTCCAGCCTACCTACCTTTGTTTTTAGTTCACTAATAAGTTCATTTAAATCAACTGTAGGAGCAGAGTGTACCTGAGAGGAGGTTCCCTTTTCTTTCTCAATTATGGCCATGAATGCCACATTTGCCTTTTTGATGTCATCAGCAATATCCTCCTCATGACTGCTCCAATCAAAGCTTCCTTCATGTTGTATAGTCACAGCCACATTTCCTTGATTTCTGATCTGATTTTGATTTGCTGGAAGAGTGTTGTTTTGACTATTTTGAGTTGCTTGAATGTTTTGATTGTGATTCATTTGAGGCTGAAATCCTTGACTTTTTTGCATACCGTGTTATTGATTGTTCATCTGAGGCTGAAAGTTGTTGAAGTTGGGATTTTAACTGTTGTTATTATTGTAGTTGTTCATTTGAGTGCTGTTGTGGTTGAATCTTGGCTGATTTTGCTGGTAATGCTGCTGAATTCTTGACTGATTCTGTTGATATTGATGCTGACCTCCTGGTTGTTGGTTCTGGAATTGATTCATTTGAAAATTTATTGGTTGATTGCATTCTCTTGCAAAATGACCAGGTTGCTGACAATTGTAGCATATTGCTTTTGACTTGTCAAACCCAATCCTGTCATTTGGACCAGAAACCAGAGATCTACCAGTTCTGTTGTACAGCCTTCTACTTCTCAATCCCAACATGGCAGCTTGCCATTTCAAATCCATATCTTCTAAGTCATCTGCATCAATCTGTTCTAAATCATCTTGAACCACACTTGTGTGAATCATGTTCTTTGCAACAAATGCATTATATGACTCAGTGAACATAAATAACAAAACTTGTGTCTCATTGCTTTGAACATGTCATGTTCCAGGATTAGGAACATTTCCGCTAGACACAAAGGCAGAGTCAGAATCATCAATTAGTTGCACATTGAACCTCTGCTGATTTCCTTGAGTACTTGTACTACCCCCAATGAAAGACTTTGGAGTCATAACATTATGTTCAGCAGGTTCTTCTATGATGGGAATTTGTTGTTGGTTCTTGATGGACAGATTTCCCATTGGTGCAATCAAAGCATTTGAAACATGGAAACTTGGTCTATCTTCCTTGATCATCTCATTCTCAATCATTTCAAGTTCAGCAGCTTGAAGAAAACATACCACATCATCCAATTTCAATTCATTGAAATTTTGCTTTTGAAGGATGAATTTGCAGGCAGTATACCATTCTTTTGGCATTGAGTTGAGCAACTTTGTATTCAAATCAAAGTCACTCATTACATAATCAGTTGTTCTCAATTCATTCACAATACTCAGAAAACGTTCTAGTATTGACTTCAACCTTTCTCCATCTCTATACTTGAACCTTTCCAACTGTTGCTTCAGTCTTTGCTTCTTAATGTTCTTCAATTCAGTGTTCCCTTCATACATCTCAAGGATGGCATCATACATTTGTTTAGCAGTTGTGTGATGAGCCACCTTGGTCAGAATTTCCCAAGACAAACCTAGCTTAATCATAGCCAAGGCTTTGTCATCCACCTTTCTCATCTTTTCTCTTATAGCAGCAGTTGCAGTAGCATTTGCACCCTCTTCAACAGTAGTTTGTGGACCATTCTTGATGGAGTTCCACATGTCAATGTCATTGTAGCATACAGCTGCTTCAAAGAGTACCTTCCATTTGATAAAGTTTTCCTGTCCATACAACCTAGGTATCTTGTTAGTAAACACCTCTTGTTCTTCATATCCAGACATTTTGAGAAATCAAAAATCAGTTTCCTTTAAAAAAAAGTTTCAAAATAATCAGATATGAAAATAGAATGCTCAGATCTGAGGTGTCTGATGTGATTAGAACAAGATTTAGATATAAATATTTAGACTTTAATCAAAATAAGGATGAGAAAACACCGGTAGATTGTAGATCTGGAAGGAAAATGAAAAAACAGGACTGCTGACGTCACAAATCAATCGAACAGTGCCTGCTTACGTCATTCTTCTTCAAATCTTAATCAGCAACAATCTTTCTAAAAATAGCAGTAATCAAGCTCTGATACCACTTGTCAGGTCCCGATTATGATGGTCGATTCGGCTCGGATTGTAACATCCCGAAATTTCAAGATAATATTAATTATATTACTTAATAATAGAGGGAAAGTTTACTCGGGTTATCGGGATATAAATAGAGTAGGAGTTGGTATGGGTCGGGCTAGTGTTGGGTAATGGATATGGGTTATGGACTTGGGTTATGAACGAAAGGAAGGAGAGTCCATGGGCTTAAGCCCATGATCCCTAATATAAATACCCTTAACCACCATTTCTCACATATTCCATACACACACTCAAAACACACATTCTAACCGATCAAGATTCGAAGCCGAGACCCGAGATTTTGTTGATAGATCTGAGTTGGTAAGGTAAGAACAAATCCAACAAAGCTAATATTACTGAAAATGGTTAGGATTGGATGGGTTAACTGGACCCGAAACCCAAACTGCCCAAATCGGACCCCTAAAACGTCGATTTTAGGCCGATTTGATGGTTGGGATTTGTAGGCGCCGATCATACGATTCCGTGGGTACCAAAATCGAGTTATTTGGCTAAGAAACGAAGGATTTATGGGATTGCAAGGAATCAGGGGCGGGAGGTGCGAAAGGATAAAGACTTGGGGAAACTGCGGAGAGGAACACCTGATGAAGGAATAATTGCTCATGCAATGGTTTTATTAAATTACATTTGCTTAAGAACTTGTTTTGTGTTAAGGTTTAAAACTTATGTTTATCAGTGACGTGAAATATATTGAGTTTGGTTATGAATGATTATTATGTTATGATGAAATGTTGTTTTAGACAATAGTGTTAAAAGTACTAATCGAAACCCTTAGAAGGATGAGATGAGTCTTGGTACATCGAGGGTCTCATGGACAAGCTACCTTAAATAGCTAAAACACATGACCACCATTCGATGGCTGCAAAGTCAGGAGTAAGAAGGATAACTCAGAAAGCGAAGGCGATTCAATAAAGTGTGTAAATATAAGAAGTTTTCCTTTTATAGGGAATAGGTTAGGTTTCGGGGACGAAACCTCTTTAAGGAGGGAAGACTTGTAACATCCCGAAATTTCAAGATAATATTAATTATATTACTTAATAATAGAGGGAAAGTTTACTCGGGTTATCGGGATATAAATAGAGTAGGAGTTGGTATGGGTCGGGCTAGTGTTGGGTAATGGATATGGGTTATGGACTTGGGTTACGAACGAAAGGAAGGAGAGTCCATGGGCTTAAGCCCATGATCCCTAATATAAATACCCTTAACCACCATTTCTCACATATTCCATACACACACTCAAAACACACATTCTAACCGATCAAGATTCGAAGCCGAGACCCGAGATTTTGTTGATAGATCTGAGTTGGTAAGGTAAGAACAAATCCAACAAAGCTAATATTACTGAAAATGGTTAGGATTGGATGGGTTAACCGGACCCGAAACCCAAACTGCCCAAATCGGACCCCTAAAACGTCGATTTTAGGCCGATTTGATGGTTGGGATTTGTAGGCGCCGATCATACGATTCCGTGGGTACCAAAATCGAGTTATTTGGCTAAGAAACGAAGGATTTATGGGATTGCAAGGAATCAGGGGCGGGAGGTGCGAAAGGATAAAGACTTGGGGAAACTGCGGAGAGGAACACCTGATGAAGGAATAATTGCTCATGCAATGGTTTTATTAAATTACATTTGCTTAAGAACTTGTTTTGTGTTAAGGTTTAAAACTTATGTTTATCAGTGACGTGAAATATATTGAGTTTGGTTATGAATGATTATTATGTTATGATGAAATGTTGTTTTAGACAATAGTGTTAAAAGTACTAATTGAAACCCTTAGAAGGATGAGATGAGTCTTGGTACATCGAGGGTCTCATGGACAAGCTACCTTAAATAGCTAAAACACATGACCACCATTCGATGGCTGCAAAGTCAGGAGTAAGAAGGATAACTCAGAAAGCGAAGGCGATTCAATAAAGTGTGTAAATATAAGAAGTTTTCCTTTTATAGGGAATAGGTTAGGTTTCGGGGACGAAACCTCTTTAAGGAGGGAAGACTTGTAACATCCCGAAATTTCAAGATAATATTAATTATATTACTTAATAATAGAGGGAAAGTTTACTCGGGTTATCGGAATATAAATAGAGTAGGAGTTGGTATGGGTCGGGCTAGTGTTGGGTAATGGATATGGGTTATGGACTTGGGTTACGAACGAAAGGAAGGAGAGTCCATGGGCTTAAGCCCATGATCCCTAATATAAATACCCTTAACCACCATTTCTCACATATTCCATACACACACTCAAAACACACATTCTAACCGATCAAGATTCGAAGCCGAGACCCGAGATTTTGTTGATAGATCTGAGTTGGTAAGGTAAGAACAAATCCAACAAAGCTAATATTACTGAAAATGGTTAGGATTGGATGGGTTAACCGGACCCGAAACCCAAACTGCCCAAATCGGACCCCTAAAACGTCGATTTTAGGCCGATTTGATGGTTGGGATTTGTAGGCGCCGATCATACGATTCCGTGGGTACCAAAATCGAGTTATTTGGCTAAGAAACGAAGGATTTATGGGCAAACAGATCTGCAGCGCGATAACTTCGCCTGCAAGATTAAGTTCGCCTGATGAACTTCGCCTTCAAGCGTAACTTCGCCTTCAAGCGTAACTTCGCCTAAGGATAACTTCGCCTGAAGCCAAGTTCACCTAAGGATAACTTCACCTGAAGCCAAGTTCGCCTAAGGTTTAACTTCGCCTGAAGCTAAGTTCGCCTAAGGTTTAACTTCGCCTGAAGCCAAGTTCGCCTAACGTTTAACTTCGCCTGAAGCCAAGTTCGCCTAAGGTTTAACTTCGCCTGAAGCCAAGTTCGCCCGAGGTTTAACTTCGCCTAAAGTGAAGTTCGTTTAGAAAATAAATTAAAAACCTAATGGAAAATGTGTTAAGGCAGTTAATGTAAATAAAATTTTTCCAAGCTGACCTGGCAGCTCGACCCCAGCCAGGGGCTCTGCCCCTTGGACCCTGCTAGGGGCTGCCGCCCCTAGACCCCACTGCCAGGGGCGCTGCCCCCGGACCCCCGTTCGTTGTGGGTAGTAGTTAAGACTGGAAAGATGATATGAGTAGTGATAGTTGTTTGATACGTGTACTTGTTATACAGTTAGCCGTGCACAGCTGAAGAAAGGGATTACGATTAACGGTGAACGTAACCGTGTTCAGGTGAGTTTCTAGCCCCATTCCTTGTTATGTTTTCGGGGCTGTGTGCATACTCGATGTGTTGTTAATACATTTATCCTAAGTGATAAGTGTATGTCATATGTGATATGTGTGATAGATATGAATGATTGTTTGTCGGTACGCGAACGATCTTCGGATATTGCGCGTACTGTCAGGTTAAAAATAAAGGTACGAATATTATATATCGAAGAGGTAAGAATATTTCAAATGAATACTTGTCGGGGCGTGAACGATCTTCGAATATTGCACGTAACGACAAGGGGTATGGTTGTTAAATGAATGAGGTAAAGAATGCCTAGAGTGTTCTTATGTTATAATGTAAGTATGTGTATATAGGTACACGAATGGCATGTGAGTTCTACGTTCGACATAGTAAGTTAGGATGGCAAATCCCTCTAGCTTCTGTCGGACATAGACTCGGCTGGTAATGGCGTAGTTAAGGACTGCGAGCCTTATACGTGAAGTAGATGATATATGTAAACGTAGATAAGGACTGCGAACCTTATACGTAATGTAGATAGGCGTCAGCATAGGAAAGGACTGTGAACCTTATACGTGCTGTATTTGTAGCATAGGGGAGGACTGCGAACCTCGTACGTGCTATGAATTAGGTTGCAACATAGGGAAGGACTGCAAACCTTGTACGTGTTGTGGATGTATTTCAGCATAGGAAAGGACTGTGAACCTTATACGTGCTGATTTTGTAGCATAGGGGAGGACTGCGAACCTCGTACGTGCTATGAATTAGGTTGCAACATAGGGAAGGACTGCGAACCTTGTACGTGTTGTGGATGTACTATGGTATAGGGAAGGACCGCGATCCTTGTACGTACCATAAATGGTGAACATAGGTAAGGACTGCGAACCTTGTACTTGTTCACGACCTTGAGTACAGGTATAGACGGTGAACTATGAACGTACTCTCGGTAGACTGAGGTTAGTGATTACAGATATGTATGTATGTATGGTAGCAAGTATGTATGTAGAACAGAAGGGTAACTAGTGAAGTATGGATATGTATCTACGGATATGTATGTATGTGTATGTATTGTATGGCGTTCGATTAACTAGAACTCACTCAGCGTAGCTGACATTTAGTATGCACGCAGGTGAGCTGATTATAGAGTTAGCATGAGGATGACACACGGCATGGATTGAACGGCTGGCATCTGAAGAAAGAAAGTAAAAATGTTTTGAATATAAAGTTTTGTGTTATGGTAACAAAGAAAAGATTTAATGTTTTGTAACAAATGATTGATGTTTTATATTCCGCGAAAAGTTTTAATAAACTCTGATTTGAAGAACTGTGTTTATGAGTAAATCCGACGCTAAAGTAGGGTCACCGGGTTCGGGGCCTTACACGGATCTTAATCTATCATGTCATAACTCACACAAAATTAATCGTGTTGACAAAAGAGTTAATGACGGGTTACTATATTTAGAAAGATGACCGTTTGTTAAATGCGGAATCAATAACAAACATACGGTTGCAATGAATATTCAAAGATCGAAGACACACACAGGATTCACTCAAAAGATTTCCATTTATATAATGTTAGTCATACAAAAGGAGTAATCGATTTAGGGTTTATAAGGAATCCTAGGACAGCCGTCACACACAAAAATTCTCAATTAATGTGTCGTGTCCAGTGTTTTCCGTGTCTCCTTTTCTGTGTGTTATTTTTTTGGCGGCGTGCCCTAAATATTCCATTTATAGGCCTGCCAACCTAAGACAGCTGTCATTCCTTCTAGAAACCCTATCCGATAATACATATTCAAATTACATATTCAAAAATAAAACTAAGTGTAAAACAAGTCTTCCGGGTAGGCTTTTCATTAATCTTCAGTCTCCGGGTACGCAGTGTACTCGGCCTTCCTACAGACTTGGTAAACATATAAGTGTATTCAGAATCAGTTTCCTGGTAGACTTTACTTAAAGAATATTTTACCAAGTAAAATATTCACCGAGTAGACTTCAATCTTCTTGGACTTATCAAACTTTGCCCGACAAATCCTTACGAGCAACCTTGTTCTTCTATGGTCCTGTTCGGCTCATTGTCAGTTGAACAACTTATTGATAAGGCGTACTCGGGAGTACATACCTTTCTTGAGCAGAACCTTACTCGAAATAACTTAGAGATATTCTATTAACTCATCAAGTATACTCGGACTATAATTATTAAAGAATACCTTGCCCGGTCTTCCAATTACTTGGCTTCTTGGACTTGGTTAACCAAACCTTACTCGGAAGAGTAAAAGACTTAGCTTTGAAGAACAACCCTGCTTGACAAAGTGAACCTTGCTCGGAGATGCCAAATCAGTGGTCCTTACTCGGGAATTCACTAAATAGCATACCTTACTCGGATATCCACTTAAGAGGACTATTTGAAGTAAACCTTGCCCGGGAGGCAAAATCTCGTACTCGGCTAAGTAAAAGCTTACTCGAAGGTCCAAGGTGTGCTCGGATTCAATACTTAGCAGTTTCTGAGGAGGTTGAGAAGATTCCAATCTTCCATATTCTTCGTTTTCGGTCAAATCTCCTCATTTGGGTCAAATTCTTGACCCAACAAAATATATTAATAATGACTTGAGATTGAGAGTTTTAAAATAATTTATTTTAAAGACTGTTTTTTTATATAAAAATTGACAATATATAATTACATAATAAATCCTTAATTATAAGTATTACTTGTATTTAAGGTTGTACTAAAGAATATAAAGATTTGTTTTGAAATAAATAATATATGTAATTGTTTATAACAATGTATCGACCACATAATTATCATGTAAAAGTAATTAGATATATTTATTAAATTTAATTATGTATTTTATATTTAAAAGGAAAACCTTTTAAAATCTTTATTATAATTAAAACCTTTAACAATTCTAGTATTTATATATATATATATATATATCTGTGTGTGTGTGTGTGTGTGTGTAAATAATATATATGTGTAAATAACATATATATGTATATATATATGGTTTTGAATCAAGGTTCGGGAAAATATTGAGTTAATATGACGATCTTTATAAATATACATTTTTATTTATCATTTATTATTATTATTAGTTAAAAATTATTAAAATAACAAAATATCAAAATAACCAACTAAAATACGGCTGTCGGGACTCGAACCCGCACAGGCAGCCATCAAACAACTTAATACTAACACCATACACCCTAGCCATCTGGGCTAGAGTGTTAGATGGTTATAACCTTAAACAAACCATCATAATCTACAGATCAAAGATTCCCCCAACTCAAGAACAAAACCCTAGAAATCTTAATTCGTTTATTCGTTAAATTTTTATCTGGTTTATGTTAGGGTTAATGTAGTTGATCATCGACGAAATCAAATCATATATCAATTTACCTACGTGATCTTTTTAGACGGATTAATTCGTGGTACAGTAGCCGACACAAACGAGTTCAGGAACACAATCAAACAAGGAATTATAATGCAATTCAATATAGGGTTAAGAACGGCAATGGTATAAGAATGGTGCATGTAAGTTTAATTGGGCTATAACATTCTTTAACTTGTATAACAAGCTCGAACCAGTGTCGGCTGATTATAATAGGAATAATGAATCGTTTAAATCGATATAACCAAATTAAAACTGTCAGTAGACCGAACATGGAATGTACAATAAGGATTTTGATTCAATTTCCATCTAGATTACGAAACTTGAAGTCCAAGACGCGATTTAGTATAAACGGGTTTGTAACACGGGTCTAAGGTTTGGGTTTGGATCCGGGTTAACAGATATTTGGGATAATAATAATAATGTTTGCAATTTAGTTCTTAAGATTTGAAGGTGGGAACATAAAAGGATAAACGTTTAAGTTTGGGTAACTATTGCCAAAATATGAAAGTCATAGTTATATAAATTATAAACAATTAAAATATAACAATAACTAATCCCCTCGATAAATGTGATATATATATATATATATTATTTAATAAAATAACCCGAACATTAAAACGAGTCGGGTATGTGATAAAAATGTTAATTCAAAAAACCCGAGTTGTTACATGGGTCACGGGTCTCACCAAACCCATAGCTTTTAAACCGGGTTATAACATCTCATTTATTTGTGAAACTCTTTCATCAAAAAAACCCTAAGTATATTATTAACTTTCTTATAAATAAAATTAAAAATCCAAAAAAATATATAAATATTAGATTGAATAATGAAAAACAATCCTTGTAATACGGGGGATAAAAACTAGTAAGTTATATATTTTTTCTCAGCGATCATAATTTTATTGTTTCGATTAATATATAGGTATTGTGAGGGTCACCATGTCTTAACCTAATTCACACATATATATCTTTTCTCACACAAATATTTCAAATGTTTAAATCGTATACAATTTGTAATATACGTTACACAATAGATACAATAAGATTCTCATATATCATGATAAATAAAAAGATGATACTATCAAATAATTTAGAACTACTTTATAGGTAATTAAATTATAGTATAATACACATACATAATCATTTATATATATAACAATTATGATAATTTGATTTTATATTGTATTTTGTAAGCCAAAACCGGTCAAAGAAATATCACAAGAAGGTTTACAACTTTGTCATTATAATCTTTAATTACAAACTTCTTTAGCTAATAAAATCAATCCACTAATGATTTTAAATATTGACGGGGTCATAATTTAAAATTTGAAAATTATGGCAGACTTTTGATTAAGTGAAACCGAACTCAAGTCGATAATCAAAACAAGCAGTGATCGGTCAAGTTTAAAATTAAAGATAAACATCAAGACCTATCTACCTATATAATAAAAGATTTGAGTTAGTTTTCCAAAAACTTCTCCTTTTATATTTAACAAGGTTTCTTTAAAATGCCCCATGGCAATTCCTAATTATTTTTTAAATTATTTTAAATCTAATTTTAGTTCCAATTCAAATTCAGTTTCCGCTATCAAAATATTCATATTACAATTCATATTGCAATTTATCAGCAACCAATTAACATCTTCTAACCCTAGCAGTCATATAAGCAAGTAACTATCAAACCTCTTATTCAATTGTCTCTTCAGATCTTCGTTGTAATTCAATCATATATTTAAATTACATCTATCAGCCCCAAATCGTTTCACCTAAACAGATTCAATAGGATTCGCAGCTTCAATTGGATTCAATTGATTCACCTTCACGTCACATGTTCAATCCGGTTCAATCGATCAATTTTTATAATAATATTCACAACTTCAATTGATCAATCTCCGCAAATCATATTACATGTAATTCAAATTATGTAATCTGATTCACGAATTTAATTTATACGTAAAACTTGGAATTTCAATTGAAACCCTAATTCTAGGATAATTATATTCTAGGATCATTATTTTATTGTTATTGTATTATTACCGCAGATTTATGGACTTTTATTGTTTTTAAGGAGATGACGTCCTTCAAGCTCAACTTAAGGTAATTTCATCTATTTTGACCTTTTAGTCTGTCAATTTGTTGTTGACTTTCTGATATTTTTTCATGTAATTAATTGTGATTGGATAGTGAGTTAATCATGCCCATTTGGATTGAGATGTGGTCAATTAATATATTTGATGCAATTGAAATAACTTTAAAATTTATGCAAATCTGATGAAATAAACAACATAGTCAAGTGCAATAATATATTCAAAAAGTGTAGATCGAGGTAAGATTTTTAGGATAAAATTATGAACTCTGATTTTTTTAGGCAGTTGCACTTTGTTAAGGGCTAACATTGCAAAGGATACAATTATATTTCCATTTCATTTTACGGATTCAAGTTAGAAAAGGAATTGGCAGATTAATTTGAAGGGCAGTTTAAATTTTAGGGTTTTCTTAAAATGCATATTGATATGGATACTAATGTTGTATCACAACATTTAGGGTTTTCTTCAAATTGATTGACCGAGTATTTTAAGTTGTATTTACAAGACAATCTCGGGTAATGATTTGGTTCTGGTATTAGAGGGTGTTTGGGATTGCTTATTTTTACCAACTTATAACGTATAAACTTTTTGAAAGGTAATAAGGTGTTTGGGATTCCTTATATTATGAGAGAAAAAGTTTCATAAGTTACAATGTTGTAACTTATTAACTTAATGAAAAGTTATAAGGAGGTAAAATAAAGAATCCCAAACACCCCCTTAGTTTCTGAATTTTGATTCACGTTAATTTACATGTTCTATAAACATGTAATTTGAGCTCAGATTTGTTTTCTTTGACTTCGCGGGCATTAGATGCTGTGTGTTTAAATTGCAAGGGTGAGGAGTGACTTTAGAAGTTGATGCCAATCTAAAGGTGATTTCAGAAAATGATGTCAACAATCTTATTTGCTTTGGTTTTATGTGGTAGAACTTAGAAGTTCTCTATTTCACTTATTTATGTTTCGAAAAAATGAACAACCAGGTTTTTGAGGTTGTTTAAATATGCATTTTGAATGTGAGTATATGATATTATTTTATTAATGAGAATCCATCCGTATTGTCGTCCTCCGGCAGTAGGGATGAGCGTGGGACAGTACCCGTATCCATACCCGTACTTGTACCCGTTTGTACTCGTACCAAAAATCAATAAAAACACATTCCAATACTCGTACCAAATTTTTCGGTATGGTACGAGTACGGGTACGGGTATTGGTACAGGTATTTTGGTACAATACCCGTTTTTGTACCACTTTTCTTTTTTATTTCCAAACTTTCAACGATTTTGAAACCGGTACCGGTACAAGTAACAAACAACCTGAATTAGTCCGGGCATAGGTACTTGCACAGGTACGTGACGGGCACTAAATTAGTACATGTACCAAATTGGCCATCAATTTAATGATAATATAATATTGAAGAACCCTAACTCGGTCGCCGATTTTAACTGATTTGTTTGTTGGTTCGTGTCTTGTATGTTATATTATTTAATTTTGAAGAAACGTTTGATGATTGTTCAATAATAACATGGTTGGAGAATTTAGTTTATGTATTAAATATGAAGAATCTCAATTAAACCCTTATATAATTTAAACAGGTACAAAATACCAAATGTACCCGTACCGTACACGTACTTGTACCGGTACCAGAATTCAACAAAAATGAGTACCAATACCCGTAACGAATATGCCAAATCGGTACGGGTACGGGTACGGTATGAGTACAAGTACGGGTATTTGGGACAAAATTCTCATCCCTACCCGGCAGGCGTGGTTAGGGTATTGAATAAACACTGATAGGTGCAATCAGTGAGTGAGTCAAAGAAGATTGCTGATTGGAGGTAAGAAATGATGTGAAATCGGTGGCGATGATGATGATGATGAGATACTGAATGGAGTTACTGCAAAGTCAGGTGGCTCAGGCGGTTCACGTCTTGAATCACGACACCGAGTCCTGTAACCAGGTGTCTACTAATCAGTGGCTGGTTCAGTTACAACACACACATGCCACTTGGGAGATCACCAGTTCAATTCTCACCTCTCCTAATACTACTCATTAAATTTTAGGGTTTTCTTAAAATACATATTGATATGGATACTAATGTTGTATCACAACATTTAGGGTTTTCTTGAAATTGATTGACCGAGTATTTTAAGTTGTATTTACAAGACAATCTCGGGTAATGATTTGGTTCTGGTCTTAGGGGGTGTTTGGGATTGCTTATTTTTACCAACTTATAACTTATAAACTTTTTGAAAAGTAATAAGGTGTTTGGGATTCCATATATTGTGAGAAGAAAAGTTTCGTAAGTTACAATGTTGTAACTTATTAACTTAATGAAAAGTTATAAGGAGGTAAAATAAGGAATCCCAAACACCCCCTTAGTTTCTGAATTTTGATTCACGTTAATTTACATGTTCTATAAACATGTAATATGAGCTCAGATTTGTTTTCTTCGACTTCGCAGGCACTAGATGTTGTGTGTTCAAATTGCAAGGGTGAGGAGTGACTTCAGAATTTGATGCCAATCTAAAGGTGATTTCTGAAAATGATGTCAACAATATTATTTGCTTTGGTTTTATGTGATAGAACTTAGAAGTTCTCTATTTCACTTATTTATGTTTTGAAAAGATGAACAACAAGGTTTTTGAGGTTGTTTGAATATGCATTTTGAATGTGAGTTTATGATATTATTTCATTAATGAGAATCCATCCGTATTGTCGACCTCAGGCAGGCATGGTTAGGGTATTGAATAAACACTGATAGGTGCAATCAGTGAGTGAGTCAAAGAAGATTACTGATTGGAGGTAAGAAATGATGTGAAATCGATGGCGATGATGATGATGATGATGAGATACTGAATGGAGTTACTGCAAAGTCAGGTGGCTCAGGCGGTTCACGTCTTGGATCATAACACCGAGTCTTGTAACCGGATGTCTACTAATCAGTGGCTGGTTCAGTTACAACACACACATGCCGCTTGGGAGATCACCACTTCAATTCTCACCTCTCCTAATACTACTCATTCTGATTTTGAAATCGACTTCTTCGCTGCTCAACTCCTTAAGCGAAAGGTGTCACATTTTCAACTTAATAATTAACTACCAACCAATACTAACTAACTAACTAACTGATGGGAGATCCAAACTGAAGCCCATTGTCTCCCTCTCCAAGCTACGAGTCTCTTGTTAATGATCTCCTTCTCGCCACGAAACGCTTTACTTTAGGTCCATCCCAGTACCTACTTACGTATGTTAAACACAATTTTATCAGCACCCAATTGACATCTTCTAACCCTAGCAATCATATAAATAAGCAACTACCAAACCTTTTATTCAATTGTCTCTTCAGATCTTCGTTGTAATTCATTCATATATTTAGATTACATCTATCAGCCCCAAATCGTTTCACAAAAACATATTCAATAGGATTCGCAGCTTCAATTGGATTCAATTGATTCACCTTCACATCACATGTTCAATCAGGTTCAATCGATCAATTTTTGTAATTATATTCACAACTTCAATTGATCAATCTTTGCAAATCATTACATGTAATTCAAATTATGTAATCTGATTCACGAATTTTATTTATACATAAAACTTGGAATTTCAATTGATACCCTAATTCTAGGATAATTATATTCTAGGATCATTATTTTATTGTTATTGTATTATTACCGCAGATTTATGGACTTTTATTGTTTTTAAGGAGATGACGTCCTTCAAGCTCAACTTAAGGTAATTTCATCTATTTTGTCCTTCTAGTCTGTCAATTTGTTTTTGACTTTCTGATTTTTTTTCCTGTAATTAATTATGATTGGATAGTGAGTTAATCATGCCCATTTGAATTGAGATGTGGTCAATTAATATATTTGTTGCAATTGAAATAACTTTAAAATTTATGCAAATCTGATGAAACAAACAACATTGTCAAGTGCAATAATTTATTAAAAAAGTGTAGATCGAGTTAAGATTTTTAGGATAAAATTATGAACTCTGATTTTTTTAGGCAATTGCACTTTGTTAAGGGCTAACATTGCAAAGGATACAATTATATTTCCATTGCATTTTACGGATTCAAGTTAGAAAAGGAATTAGCAGATTAATTTGAAGGGCAGTTTAAATTTTAGGGTTTTCTTAAAATGCATATTGATATGGATACTAATGTTGTATCACAACATTTAGGGTTTTCTTCAAATTGATTGACCGAGTATTTTAAGTTGTATTTACAAGAAAATCTCAGGTAATGATTTGGTTTTGGTCTTAGGGGGTGTTTGGGATTGCTTATTATTACCAACTTATAACTTATAAACTTTTTGAAAAGTAATTAGGTGTTTGGGATTCCATATATTGTGAGAGGAAAAGTTTCATAAGTTACAATGTTGTAACTTATTAATTTAATGAAAAGTTATAAAGAGGTAAAATAAGGAATCCCAAGCACCCCCTTAGTTTCTGAATTTTGATTCACGTTAATTTACATGTTCTATAAACATGTTATTTGAGCTCAGATTTGTTTTCTTCGACTTCGCAGGCATTAGATGTTGTGTGTTTAAATTGCAAGGGTGAGGAGTGACTTCAGAAGTTGATGCCAATCTAAAGGTGATTTCTAAAATTGATGTCAACAATCTTATTTGCTTTGGTTTTATGTGGTAGAACTTAGAAGTTCTCTATTTCACTTATTTATGTTTTGAAAAGATGAAAAACAAGGTTTTCGAGGTTGTTTGAATATGCATTTTGAATGTGAGTATATGATATTTTTATTATAGTTAAAAGGAAAATCTTGACTGTGAGAGGAAATCTATTGTAGCAAGAAAGTGTAACTCTTGATGCCTAAAGTTCAAGTTCGTAATGCTATACAACCTTTGATCCACGTAGCTTTTTTTGAACCAACGTGGCCTTCCACTCTTCTTCCACGATTGAGTGTGTATTATATAGTGAGAGAAGTCTCAGTCCTCACAACGTCCGCCGCAGCTCACCCCTCAGTCGGCAATTCGCATTGTTCGATTTTGCTATACTTTTCTCCGACTGTTGCGGGTGATCTTCTGTCTTCGTCTCTTTGAAATGGGTTATGCTTACGATAGATTCTTTCAATTTTCTCTCTCTTCATATTCTATAGGTGCTACCGGCTTCGTCACCTGGACTTGCATTAGCCTTTCCGGCTGGTTCCAATTAAAATTCATTTTTGGTTATCCGCTTTGCGTTTGTAGTTAGGTTCTGTGTTTTTTAAGCTGAAAATGCAGTATGGTTTGGTATTTGTTGTTTGGGTCTTTTGTCTATTCAAACTGTTGTTTGCGTTTGATTTTTAGGATGCCTATCAGGTGTTTGATGAAATGCTTTACATGGTTTTCTTTTTGATGAAGTTGTTTTCTTCTGATGTTTTGTATGCATGCTAAATTATGTTGCTTTATTATTGTGCATATTGAATTACCTAAAATGAAGTTTTATTTGGATATCGGCTGTCTCACCCGAGTTTGTCATGCCTCAGAAGTCACCTTTGATCAATTAATGGCTTCCTCGGCTGACATATTTCTTCTTAACTCTACATTTCACAGAGTTCCCAACGCAAGGTATTTCTTAATTTTCTCTAATATGGGGATTTATAGATTTGGACATTGTGCCTATCAACTGTTAGTTAATATGCCTTAGTTAGGTTTCCATTGCCATCTTTTCATTCCGTGTGAAAAATATTATAATACGGCTTGGTGATATCACAGTAACTGCTGCACAGTCTGCAATTGATAATGGAAAAGTGCAGGTACAGTCAAAGTTACATTCAGTTTAATTACATATGATGGATACACTATTTTATTTAGATTACGTAAATTTGATCAATGATGTGTGTAATTAACTTTGAAATTGTTTTCTGCCTTTGGTCACATTTTTGTCACTGGTACGCTAGATTCAAACAGAAGGAGGGGCAATGAATCTGTCTTTTGCTAGATGCACTTTTATTCATGGTTTGTAGTCTATTAATGCAGTAGAGGTTGCTCCTTTTTAATGGTGAAGTTACTTAATTTTAATCATCTCTTGATTCAATGACACATATCAAGCCTCATACAAATAAACATCAATATAGTAATGACCACTAGATGAAGCATGTCTCTGTTTCCGCATGGAGAAATTTATAAACATGGAGAAATTTCTTTCTTTTAATAATCTCTTGATAGTGTTTAGGCGTAGGCATTAATAAAGTTGATTCGAGGCCCAATAACTCATCTAAATTAAATGGGTCATTCATTCTTGGCCTTTTTTTGGCTCTGGCCTGACTAAATCTGGGCTCACCTTCTCCGTTTCTCTCTCATTTGCTTGATTTAGTCTATTTTTTATTTTGTCCCCATCTTTTGAGTTAAAAATAAAATCAACAACTAGACTATCCCCTTCTAGAATGTTAGAGCGCATGCCTTGATCTGCCCACCGACCTTCTACCTCGTTATTCACCATCGGCTCACTTTCTACTTTATCATTAATTGCCTTTGAATTTCCCAAGGTGTCCTCCATCTCTTTCCCCGATCTAATCTGTTCGTCTTCTACTATCTCCGCTACCTGACTTTTTTCCGGTTGGCCGTTATTATTGTCGTCAACTCTTGGATCTTCCATACGCGGTTTATCAACCCTCCCGGCACATTCTGGATCCCAAACACCAATTTTTTCCGTCACCCAGACTCTGAAGGACTTATCTCTCCAATTCAGTTTTATTTCTTCTGATATTCTCTTTCCATCACCAACTAAAACCCCAAGACATTCAATCGACAAATCCCCATTATTCCAAGAAATTTGGGATTTATGTATCACTTTACCTACTAAGGCTCCGACCGCGTTGAAAACCTCCTCATCGGATAAATGTAATGGAACTCCTATCACTCTTAACCAGGCAATCCTTTGAAACGGCAGGGATTGTCCATGCTGTTAGTGCACGAAATGGTTGTCCGTAGCATTCGAATAAGTTATACATAGTCTAGATTGTTTATTTATTGTAAATGGCCCATTCGCTATGGTTTGTATAGCGAATGAGGTCCATTCGTTATATGCTAGGCTAGTTCGTTAAGGTATAAGCTCATTCGTTATGGTAGCATAACGAATGAGAGCTAGTTCGTTAAGTTTATAAGCCCATTCGTTATGTAATATAACGAATGGAGGCTGGTTCGTTAAGTTATCATCACTCGTTATGGAATCAAAACGAATGGAGTCTAATTCGTTATGAAGATATAACGAATTAGACTAAATTAACGAATTGGTGCTTTGGCCTATAAATAGGCATATTCATGCTCATTTATAGGTGTACATATTTAAAAAGAGAGATCTAGATCTAAATTATGCTCTCCATAAGTTATTTCCATCCACCATAATGTATTCTTCCATATTTATCAATAAAGTAATAATTTAACGTTTAGATTCGTATTGTATAATCGATGTATCATAGCGGCTAGATCCGTAACGGGTTTCAACAGTGGTATCAGAGCTTTCGGGGCTCAATTCGCTTGGTTTGATTGTTATTGTTATAGTTTTTGTGTTTATTTTTTGTTTGGATTGAGTTTGAATCAATTTGAGTTGATTTGGATTGAATCTGGATGGATTAGAGTGAATCTGGTTTAGTTAAAGTATTATTGATGTTCAATTGAGTGGAATTGGATTGTGGATTGGATTTGTGATGTTTATTGTGTTTTCGGTTTGAGTCCGTAAACAAGGGATTAGTTTTGATTGAAATTGGTTCGTGTATTAGATAATCGGTTACGAGATGTGTTGAGTTGAATTCGCGTTGTGATTACAAAGATTTTGGTATATTATTTGTTAAGTTTGGTTAAGAATTGAGTGAGTATTACGAATCTGGAATTGATAAGTTTCTGGGTTTGATCTTCATATTTCTGGAAAATTGTTCTTGAATGTTTGAAGATTTGAAGATGAATGCGATTCGTTATAAAGTTTCAAGCGATTCGCTATGTCTTTAATTTGATTCGCTATCAGTTCTTGCCATTCGCTAATCAGTTCGCTAACTGATTCGTGTAAGTTAATTAATTCGTGTTATCTACTTCGCTAAACTAGATAACTGATTCGTTTGACACGTGTTTGTCTTGGAATTTGTGCTCTAACAACTTTTTGCCACGTGGCAGAAAGGAATCAAGTTTGTTACAAACGGTTGTAACAACCTGATTCGTTATAGTATAATTCGCTATAGTGTTAATTCGTTATCAACTATAGCTTATTCGTTATCTTAATTCGCTAAGCACTTCTTAGTAATTCGTTAAGTTGACTTGGTCAATTCGTGTGATCAATTCGTTAAGTTGACTTGGTCAATTCGTGTGATCAATTCGTTAAGTTGACTTGGTCAATTCGTGTGATCAATTCGTTAAGTTAACTTGGTCAATTCTTTTGGTCAATTCGTTAAGTTGACTTGTGATTCGTTAAACCTTCATCACATTCGTTATCTGTTTCGCCATTTGGGTGATTCGTTAACTTTATTTGTGATTCGTTAAGTTGACTCGCTAGGTTGACTTTTGATTCGCTAACACACTCACCTCATTCGTTAAGACTTGATTCGTTAAGACACAGTTCGCTACAACTGTTCACAGTTCGCTACAACTGTTCCAATTCGTTATTGCTGTTCACTGATTCGTTAAGAGATTTCATTATTTGATTCGTTTTCAAAGATGGCTAGTATGTATGCTTTGGCATCTCAAAATATGTTGATGCAACAGATGTTGCAACTTGATACCGAGATAGGTTCACATTCTAAATGTCCAAGATTGATGAAGTTCAGTGATTTCGCAAAATGGGAACCTCGGTTTCGTGCACATTTGGGTTCGGTTCATCCTGACTGCTCATATTGTCTTGATGAGGTATATGTTGCACCAATGATTGGTGATGATACTATTGGGTATACTCCTAAAGCTGTCTCTCAATACTCACAAGAAGAGAAGAAAGCTTTAGAAATCGAGATAAAAGCATATTCTACTTTGACTATGGCTTTACCAGAGAATATTTTTCATCAAGTTGGAAGTATCAAGAGATGTGCATCGTTTCAACATCTGCGGATGAGAAGCATGGGAAACACAGCTGAGAGTAAGAAAGTGATGCTCAAGTTTCAATTTCGAAACTTTAATTTATTGAAAGGAGAAACAGTTGAAGAGATGACTACAAGATTTAGTCACTTAATTGCTGAAATGGACAAGATGAAAATGGAAATTTCTGAAAGAGATAAAATTGACACTATCAAGAGTGTGCTTCCTAGTTCCTACTCAACATTTCTCATGGTTTTGAAAGAGAATGATTATTTTCTGAATGAAGATTTGACAGCACTTGAATTTCTATAAAAGATCGAAGCTAGAGAATATGATCTTAAGTGTCAAAAATCTTCCAAAGAAAATCAAGATCCAGCTTTCTATGGTGGAAGTATGCCTCTCAGTTCAACAATCTCACCAATCACTGCTTTTCTTACTCATGCCGCAAGTGAAAAAGAATCTGCTATATTTAATGATCCAAAAGTTTGTTTCTACTCTGCTAGTAATTCAGGTGGTTCTGGAAGTTCTACTAGTACTAATCCAGTTGCTACACCACCTAGTGTGAATATGAAGGAAGCTGAGCAAAACTTTGCTTTTCTGACGGCATTTATGTCCTTATATGAAAACTTGGTGAGTAGTAATATTGCCACAAGTGAGTTAACTGATGAGGATTATGATCAGATAGATCCGGATGATCTAGAAATCATGGATTTGAAATGGAATATGGCCATGATTGTTTGTAAAGTTAAAAGATTCATGCAGAGAACTGGAAAAGATCTTCCAGCGTTAAACAAGAAGTTGGGTTTTGACAAATTAAAGGTGAAGTGTTATAATTGTCAAGAATTCGGGCATTTCGCGAAGGAATGTGACAAACCAAGAAAAGAATACACTGGACCTCGTGGTCAAAGTCAAAATGCTTCTTCACCACGGGGAAGTGATGCTGAAAAGAAACCATCTTCTTCAACAACACAAGCAATGTTAGCAGACGGGACTGATTGGTCACAACAGCTACTATGCAATGATGTTCAAGCAAATTTAGCTATGTTTGGGTTACATGAAGATTGTCAAGATACTACTGGTAGTGTGGTGTCTTCAGATAATGATTCTGGATCTGATTCTGACGACTCCTGGGACAAGCCTTCTGAATCAATGTTTGCTTGCATGGCTAAGATCAATGAGGTTAGTAATTCTATTTCTTCTACTTCATTTGCTAAAGCATCATGTGTTGACTGTGAATCTAGCAACTCTAAGTTATAAGCTTTGAAAAGTCAAAATGATAATCTTATAAGAGAAATTGCTTCTCTTAAGGACACTTATCGACAATCTCTTGAGTCTCAAATGAAATCTCGAGAAAAGATTGAAGCATTGTCGACAAGTAATCATGATCTCAAATCCGAGTTATCTGTGAAAATGACCATTAATGACCAAAAGTTTCAGGAAATCTTGAAACATCGTTCTAAGATAACTGAGCTTGAGAATGAGGTTCTTGAGTTGAAGAACAAGTTGGGTAAATTTCGAAATTCTTCATTTTTATTGAATGAAATTATTGAAGTTTCTGGAAAACAAAAAGATTCTAAGAAAGGTATTGGTTTTGTTGAAATTCCACCACCTTTTCATAATGATTATAAAATTAATCCTTTTGCAAGAAAAGAAGAGGATTTGATTCAAAAGGAATCTGTGATTTCTGAAAAACCTAAAATGATTAAACCTGAAATTGTTAAACCCCAAGTTGCTCCTCAAAAATCTCATATCCAAAGCAAAAAGGTGTTTGTTGAACACAATGACGAGGTCATTATCGAGGATGTGTTTGAACCAGAGATTATACACAAGAATACGAGCATCCCCAGTTCTAATCATATTCTGTGCGAACCTCACGAATTTGAGGAAGCAGTGTATGGTTCACACAAACCTCAAGAGAAAAAGGAAAATTCAAAGAAAGTGAATTCTATGAAGGCAAAGAAGTCAGTTAAACCGAAAATTTCTGATGAGGATCTAATGCGTTTCATTAAACCTTCTAATTCTAAGCCATCTGCTGCTAGAGTTTTTAAGTTAAAGGGAATAGACACATTGTTCACTGAAAAAGATATTCCAATTAGTATCATTAAGCCTGAGCTAATTGAGAGTGTTTTTGTCAATGAAACTTCAAAAATTCAAGAACTTGAATGTGTGTATGCTCAAACAAAAACATCAGTTCAGTCTGATCCATTGACTAAGGCAAAACAATTTTTAAAACAAGCTAAGAAGATTAACTTTGTTAAGTCAACTGGAACAGATACACTAAAAAGTTTTTCAAACAGTTCTATTTAGATTTTTATTTAAAGAAGAAATCTGAATTATCTAATGAGTTTGCTAAGAGCATGACTAAAAATGTGAGTCAGCATCAATCATCTATTCCAATTTCTTCTAAACGTCATCATGTGGACATGCGAACTTGTTTTTTATGCGGTCAACAAGGTCATGTTGTGAGAAATTGCAGTCAACAGAACTATCAGAATCTTCATCCTTTTATTAAGGACAAATCTAAGCCAATTCCAGTGGTTAAGGAGATTCTGAAACGACCAGTGTTGTTTGCTGATGATACTCATATTTTATTCTCTGATGTGAATCCTCGGAAGGTGTTTCATATCAATGAGACACACGGTCAAGTGAAACCAAAATTCATTCCAACTGAACCTATATGTCAAAACAGGAATTCAAACATTGTTCAGGCAGCATACTTAAGACGAAAGTCTAAGAAGACAGTAACTTATTCACAAGTGGCTGAACAACAATTAAAAACTGTTAAACTTAATGTTCAAAGAGAAAACCAAAAGGTGCCCAAGACTGAGGCCTGGGCTGCCTTTTTGAACTAATAACTCTTGTTTATGTGTAGGGTTCATCCAAGACCATTTCTGGTGAAAATTGTATCATGGATAGCGGATGTTCTCGTCATATCACCGGAAATCTCGACCTATTGACCAACGTAATAAATATTCAAGGGGGTTATGTAGCGTTTGCTGGGAATTCTGGGGGCATGATCACACAAGAGGGTGACCTTTCAAATGGTCATATTACATTTGAAAAAGTAAATTATTATGACAAGGTTGATCATAACTTATTGAGTGTATCGCAGATTTGTGATAAAAAGTACACTACAATATTTACTGACAAAGAGTGTCTTATCTTGAAACCGGGTTTTATTATTCCCGAGGACATGGTTGTTATGCGATCACCACGATCAAATGATATTTATGTCTTAAACATGAGTTATAAGATATCAACATCGATCGAAACATGTTTTGTCTCGAAAGCAACCGAGAAAGATTCGATTCTATGGCATCGAAGAATGGGTCACATTCATGTTTGAAAGATGAATTATTTAATGGCAAATAATTTAGTTGAGGGTGTCTCGATAAAGAACTTTAAGTTATCTGATCACTGTGTTGCATGCAAGAAGGGCAAACAGAAGAAGAAGAAGAAGACACATCCTTCTAAATTATTGAATTCCATTAATACTCCTCTTGAACGACTTCATATGGATTTGTTTGGTCCAGTGAATCGTGCGAGTATTTCTGGAGACTGGTATTGTCTTGTAGTGACAGATGATTATTCAAGATATTCATGGGTGTTATTTATGAGTTCAAAAGATCAAACACCTGTTTTGGTACAAAACCTTATTACTAAGATCGAATCACTGTACAAACAAAAGGTGAGGAGAATCCGAAGTGATAATGGTACAGAATTCAAAAACACTATTTTGGATTTCTTTTGTATTCAAAAGGGAATTCACCGAGAATATAGTGCACCTTATGTACCACAACAAAACGGTGTTGCTGAAAGGAAAAATAGAACTCTGATTGAAGCTGCACGTACAATGCTTGCTGAGTCAAAGCTTCCTATTCAATTTTGGAATGAAGCAGTGAACACAGCTTGTTATACACTTAATCGGGTTCTAACAGTAAAACGACTCAAGAAGACAAGCTATGAAATCTTAAATAACAGAAAACCTAATTTAAAGTACCTGGAACCATTTGGGTGTCCGTGTATAATGTTGAAAAAGGAATCGGGTAAATTTGATGAAAAGGCTATCGAAGGATATTTCTTGGGATATGCGTCTCCAAAGAAAAGAGTATTTAATTTTACATATGGCTGTGTTGAAGAATGGTACCATGTGGACTGTCAAAAGTAAACAACTCCTCCTCAAGGGAAAGGTCAAGACTGGATGTTTGACTACGATAGTTTATTCAATTCTTTTATTCCTTCGGCTGAACACATCGATGAAGATCTGGTTAGAGCATACTTTGAAGAACACTTGAACATTCCAAGCTCTTCAAGTTGTAATGCAGTTGAAGTTCAACCAGATGCTACAACTGAAGAATCTCAAGTTGTTCCTCCAATTGTTATTGACTGTGCTTCTACTTCTTCCGATGATGATCAAGCTGAGATTCAAGTTATTGATCTTGATAGTGATAATGCTTCATCTCCCGAGTTGGGTGAACATTACACTAATTTATTTGATAATGTTGTTGTTCCTGAAAATCCTACTCTTCGGATTCATGGATATCATCCATAGGACAATATCATTGGAGAACTTGATGTAGGCGTTCGTACACGTCATCAAGTTGCTTCGTCAAGCGACAATAACGTATTGTGTGCTTATACGAATCTACACTCTTCGGGAATTGTGAATATTGCTAAATTTAATTGCTTTCTATCTCAAGTTGAGCCAACGACAGCTCGTAAGGCACTTGAAGATCCTTCTTGGGTAGAAGCTATGCAAGAGGAATTACAGCAATTTGCACGATTGGGTGTTTGGGATTTAATAGACAAGCCTGCTAGAGTCAAGAAAGCTATTCCGACTAAGTGGGTATTTAAATGTAAAAAGGACGATCGAGGGGTGATTGTCAGAAACAAAGCACGTTAAGTGGTGCAAGGTTTTCATCAGCAAGAGGGTATTGATTATACTGAGGTATATGCTCCAGTTGCTAGATTAGAGTCTATTCGAATCTTCCTGGCTTATGCTGCTTACAAGAATATCAAGGTCTATCAAATGGATGTTAAAAGTGCTTTTCTCAATGGTGAACTACATGAGGAAGAATTTTTTCAACAACCACCTGGTTTTGAAGATCCTGATTTTCCAGACCGTGTTTACCGTTTAAACAAGGCCCTGTATGGTTTACATCAAGCCCCGAGAGCTTGGTATGGCACACTCGCCGACCATCTGACGGATAATGGATTCAAACGAGGAACTGTTGACTGCACTTTATTTCATAAAACTGTTGGTGATGATCTTCTTCTAGCCCAGATTTATGTTGATGATATTATTTTTGGGTCTACAAATGACACTTTATGTAAGGAGTTCGAGAAGTCCATGCAAACAAAGTTCGAAATGAGCTCGATGGGAGAGATGAATTTCTTTTTAGGGCTGCAGGTTCATCAGTCTGATAAGGGAATCTTCATTCATCAGACTAAATATGTGAACGACGTCTTGAGCCGATTCAAGATAACTGCCGGAAAAATCCCTTCAACTCCTCTTCCAGTGGGTCACAATTTATCACCGGATGAATTGGAGGATACCGTTGATCCGACCCTTTATCGTGATATGATTGGTTCTCTAATGTATTTAACTGCTTCTCGACCCGACATAATGTTTGTTGTTTGTGTGTGTGCTAGGTATCAAGCTAGTCCCCGAGTGACTCACCTGGCAGCGGTCAAGCGTATTTTGCAATATCTACGGGGAAATCCTGACATCGGGTTATGGTACCCCAAAGATAATACTTTCGATTTTACCGCCTATTCAGACTCAGATTATGGAGGATGCAAGATCAACTTCAAATCAACGACTGCAGGATGTCAATTCTTAGGAAACCGGCTTGTTTCCTGGCAGTGTAAGAAGCAGACAACGGTCTCTACTTCAACCGCCGAAGCTGAATATGTTGCAGCCTCGAGTTGCTGTTCCCAGGTTTTGTGGATACAACAACATCTTCGCGACTATGGTTTGAAGTTTCTTACTACTCCCATCTTGATTGATAATTCTGCGGCTATAAGTATCACCAAGAATCCCGTACAACATTCTAAAACGAAACATATCGAGATTCGATATCATTTTATACAGGATTGTTATGAAAAGAAATTAATTGATCTTGAGAAAGTGCACACAGATTTTCAAAAAGCCGATCTATTTACTAAAGTGTTTGATAAAACACGTTTTATTTTTTTGCTTGGTTTAAATGGATTGAAGACCCTTACTGAGATCCTAAAATTAGGATAATTATCTTTTATTTGCTTTATAGATTTAGTCTTAATTTTTTTTATGTTTTAGGTTTTAGGGGGTGAAAAATACAAAAAAAATGTGTTTTCGTTTGTATTGATAAAATCCAAAAACAGTAAAAAAAATTCAAAATTCAAAAAATATTGTGATTTCTGTTCTTTAATTGTTTTTTCCTTTAAAATTTAGAAAAATCAAAAACATTTTAAAAACATTTGAAAAACCAAAAAGAATGTGATTTATGTTTTTGTACAGAAAAATCCGAAAATCCAAAAAGATTGTGAAGTTTATTTTGTTTATAAGAAAATTGAAAAAGACAAAAATATTGTGTGTTAAAATTTGTACAGAGAAAAACCAAAAAGATTTTTGATGTTTTAGATTATTTTCTCGCTGAAAATTACGTCGGTTATTTAAGTTTGTGAAGCATGCTTGCATTTCTTGGTCCTATGATTCACTTGTGAATTGAAGGTTAGCCATTTAATTATTAACATTAAGTTAACTGGGGCGATTAAATTTATCTTTATTTTGTTTTTATGCTCCTCAAATTTTGAGTTTTTGAAGCAAAAAGAGAAAATGATAGTACATTGATTATTTTGACTCCAAGTTCAGCAAAAAGTAAGCTTAAAAGACTGCGTGCTTAATTGCATTGGTGCATTGGTAGGTCTTAAAACAACCCAGTAGAGTAAAGTATGTGATATAAACATAAAGAAACGCCAAATTGAAAGGGGTGTTAGTCTATAGCAAAAGTCTTGGTGAGGATGGCAGAAATATAATAACCAGTCATACTCAAGCCTTATATTTGTTGATCACCCAAAAATCAAATAAAGCAAATAACAAGCGTTAAGATTCTGGACACTGTGAGTCTTTATGCGGCTTAACCATCTGGGTATTCATATGCATGAATATTTCACTCGCTTTCTAGAGCAAACCCAAAGTCATTAAACTTGATCACCGCTGTACCTCGTACAATTTAAATTACTGACTTGATCAAAATCCGCTGTTAGTCATACAATTGTTCCTCCCTTGTGTGCGTCTTAATACCATTAAGAAACGGACCCTAGGGGATACAATGTATGTAAGCCAACAGATGGACTTGTGCATACTCACTCACAGTAAAGGAAACTTGATGCATTGCTCAAAATTTCTACAATTGGTATCAAAATTTTGATCAACAATATAATGGTTTAAGTCAAGTTGGGGTGATTTGGCAAAAATCAAATTAAGCTTGAACTAAGATTAGAGGCTGATAACTTCTGATATTCTGTGCTTTAATTGAACTATTTAATCATATCACAAAAATACTTGAATGTGTGTTATTAGATTTATGTGGACAACAATACCAATGACCGACTTATCGCCAGTCATAATATCGCTGAAATATAAAACTGTGATGGAAGGGCAATTTGATCAATATGATTCTCTGCTCAAACTCGACAAAATTACAAAAATATATACTGCTTTTGATAAAATCTTTGAAAAATACAAAAAGATTGTCTATTTTTAAATAGTTCGGATATTCTTCTGTAAATACATTCTTTAATTCTTTAAATTTTTACAAAAATTCCAAAAATATTTTCGTCTTCTTTATACAAAATACTTAAATAAATTTTTCAGTTAAGTTTCGGAAATCTGAAACAATTTTAACGTATTAGGTTGTCGGGATATAAGGGTTTCTCGATAATTTAACTTATTGATTTAATTGAATTATTTAATTATTTCATTAATTTATTCATTTATTTATTTAATTAAAAATTAAATAAAAGGGTTTAATTCGCTAAACTCCCATTAGTTATTTATGGATAACGAACTAGGTGATTCCTTAGCGAACTAGCATCTGGTTCGCTAACCTAATTCGCTTCCGCACTCTGTAACGAATCATCCCTTCGTTATACATATTTAACAAATCATGACACGAATCATGTCTTGATTCGCTATCTTTAATTTAACGAATCACATTGTGATTCGCTAACATAAGGTAACGAATTGAGTTAGCGAATGGGCTAATTCGCTAAATTTAAGTTAAACGAATCGTCTGATTCGTGCAACTTGTGCCTAGGGTTGCGTGTATCGCTATATAAGACAAGAAAAACGAATAGTATTCCACTGTTCGTCTTCTTTCTTAATCTTTCAGAAACTATTCAAATTCTCTCTGATATTTTTGATCTTTAAGTTTGAACATTTCAAAGATCAATTTGAGTGTCTAAGGTATAAATGTTCTTGGCGATATCATTTTCATCAAAAATGACAATGAATTAACTGTTGAATTATGTGATTTTAGGGGTTTAAGGGTTTGAACCTTTGAAACTCTTTTGTGTATAATTTATGTTCTTAAATTGTCTGATTTTGATATAATTATGATCGGAATCACTTTCCGAAACCCTTGGTGGACTCTAATCAATATTTGATTATTGTTTGCTGGGTTATATATTGTTATGTGTTCTTGATATTCACTGTTGGTTCGTTTGATGATTAACACAATTGGGTAATGAGTCTCAATCTCATTCACCTACATTAACGAGTGTGTTTCCGAGCTTAACAAGCTGATTATCGTGATAGTTCAACGATGATTATGGCCGAATTGAATCTGGGTTAAGATGTTGACTATTATTGTTCTTGATAATTTTGACCTTGAATTTGTGAAGTCAAAGAAAAAGTCTTATTTTTGACCATTCGTTAGTCTTAGCGAATTGGAACTGTTTCGTGTCCAATTCGTTAAGATTTTACACGAACTAGCTTAGCGAATAAGACGTCACACGAATCAGAGTTTGATTCGCTTAAAATATAACGAACTAGAGTTTAGTTCATTAACTTAATTAGTGATTCGCTAGGTCTAGTTCGTTTAGTTATTTACTTGATAGCGAATCGCCTGATTCGTTATCTTTGTATAACGAATCAGTGTGATTGTTAACGAATGACATTTAAAAAAAATAAAAAAATAAAAAAATATATATATTTTTTTAAACTAATTAATTAGTTTACTAAATTTAATATTCAATTAATTTAAGTAAAGATTATAAATCATCTAATACGAGTAACTAGATTAATTACACATATTTTTTGGATATACTGTGTGTTATCTATTCTTATGTACGGTTTTTTATTTATACAGTAAATCATGGCTGAACAAGAACAACCACAGGAACAACCTCGTCAAGAACAACCACAAGTACAACCACCACAACAAGCTCAACAAGTCGAAATGATTCTATTACCGTTCGATAAGAAGCACAACATCTGTGCTTATGTCGATCATGATGTGGCTGATTTAAGGACGTTCGGAGCTATGTTGAATTTCTTACGCCGTTCGAAGATACATTATGCAATCACTGCTAAACCTAAGGTGTATCTTAGTATAATCAGGCAGTTCTGGAACACGGTAGTATATGTTGAGGAAAGTAATTGGGTTCAAGCTACAATTAATCAGCTTCCGATCACGATTGATGTTGAGGTCATTCGTCGGGTACTTCAATTTGACGATAGTGATGATTACCCGAGTGAATTTGACAGGATGCTGGTTAGGGGGCTATTCACAAGATTAAATTATGGGGGTGATATTCGTCGATCAATGTTGAACAAGAATGGGTTGTGTCCACCTTATAAGTATTTGCTGCATGTCTTGCTTCATTGCTTGAGTGGACGTCGCGGTGGTTTCGATGAATGTAGACTGAGCTTACAATCGGCATTTGTTGCTTTAATCCTGAACAGGCCATTCAACTATTCATAACTCATCTTTGATCATTTGAAAGAGCAAGTTCAGCAAACTCTACTGTCAAAGAAGTTCTTGATGTATCCACGCTTTCTACAATTAATTATTCAAGATCTGATACCGGATTTGGTGATTGATCGATCATTGGTGACCGATGTTCTTGATATGGAACATATGAAAGCTGAAACGGTGCATCGGATGTTGATTTATCGAAAGGATAAGCCACAGGACAAAAGGATGATTGGTCATATAATCAATCCAGATTATGTATGTCCTCCTAATAAGCGCTGGATCCATGATGACTCGGATTCCGAGCGTGAAGAGGGAGAAGGTGGGGATGATGATGGTAACAATGGTGATGGTGATGATGGAGCTGGTGAGCGAGCTCTGAAAGAACAACAAGATGCAGTCGATGCTGCTCTAGCTGCCACCATGAAAGCTCAGCAAGAAAGAAAACGAAAGGGTAAGGCTGTAGCTACTGGTGAACCACCAAAGAAGCCCCGTGTGTCTTCTGGGGCTGGTGTAATTATTGGTGCACCACCACCTCGTCAATCAACTACTCAAAGCTCGGCGGTGCCGCTAACTACTAGCACTCCGATGCTTACTTTGACCACGACGATGGTGTCACATGAGAGGCTCGGTTTAATTCCTCAAATGGCGTTGACCGAAATACCGAGGCCTCCTACTGTGCTGTCAACTGTTTCCTCCACCACTACAATGGGACCTCCTCCTCTGCCAATAACTACTTTTCCTCCACCTCTGCCTAGTGATGTCTCTTTCATGAGAATCACTCGGCCTCAGGGACCTATTCAACCAGTTCATCCATCTGTATACAATTTGTCACCTAGACGTCAAACGGAAATGCTGCTTAATCTGTTACACTTATATGAAAATCAAATGGCAGCTGAGTTACATTTCGTTCTGTCAGAAGGAGACCAAGTCGTTGCGTGCGATTGTTGAGTCTCAGGGGGTGAAATTAAAAGAACAAGATGAGTTAATTTTACAATTAATTTGTAAAGAAGATGCCATCAAGAAACTCAAAAATGATGATGATGATGATCCTGACGAGTCTGATGCAGGAGGTGAGCCTGATGCAGGAGGTGAGCCTAAACAATCGCATGGTTCATCCTCTGGTGCTGATGTTAGTGGCGCTGATGATTCGAACAAGCAGATAATTTCATTTCAATATCCAACAGCTGCCAAACCAATAGAAATGATTGAGGCTAACACGGTGATATTTATTGATGAATTGGGGATGGTTAGAAGTGTGGTGAACAGAGATGAGATACAGATCGGTGAGTTTGTGATTAGATCTTTGACAAGGGAGCAGATCTCGATTCTACTTGGGCTAAATGACGATCAGCTGACTGCATTAGAGACTGAGACCGATGTCGAAGTGATCAATGAGAATGAAATGGAAGATGATCCGTTATTTAAATATACGGATTTTATTTATGAGAATGAGGAGATTGAGATGGAGGATGTTACAGCTGAAGAGTACCCGGACTTGTATCAACATGCAAATGTTGATCAAGGTGCTCCGGTATTTCATGAAGACGTATTAAAGAGACTGAGGATGATTTGGAGAAGATTGTGCAGCGAACGGTTCCTTCACTCAAAGAAGTGACTGATGATGACATTGAAAGATGGTTCAAACGCCAGAAAGTGGGTAAGATCATCAGTGCTTTTCGGTATGTAGATAAAGAAAGAAAGGATACCTCTGCTGCTTGGATTGAGGCAAATCAGATGACTACCTTCAAGACTGTTTCTAAGGTACATGGTGATATTGTCTCCTGGCTCTATGATTCAGACCTTAAGGTATGTATTGTTAAATGGGAAAAAGGTGTGCAATATTACGAGAGGATAATGGATGTTCTAACACTACCGCGTTGGGATGTACGCACCCTCGCGAGACGTCCATTTATCAATCGTGGGGGTAACCGAACTGCTGAGTGGTTTCATCAACACATACTGTTCGAGGTCAATCATGGCTTCAAATTCTTCAAGCCCCAGGTCCCAAGACGTAAACGTACTGATGAGATTGATCCAAGGACCGGCTGGAAGAAACCTGTCTTGAAAGTGAAGCCACCAAAGACAATGAAAAGGGTTCTTGTGAAGACTATGCCTCGAGATATTTATCTGTCTTTCAACCGTTGGTACTATGACAATCGTACTGGCGAGGCTGTTATTGTTCGTGGTCGGGGACTACAGACTGAGCTCATCAAGATAATCGATCCGATGTGGTTGGTTAATTTATCAGAGACAGACAATGACGTGCTACACAGTAAGCAGATTTTGTTTGAACGCCAAGAAGATTACGACCTGGCTATGCAATTCCAACGTGTTGTTCGTGTATGCCATGAACATGGGATTCATAGTTGCAGAGATTGGCAGACAAAGCGTTTCAAATAAGTTAAAGACAAAGAGCTCAAGACGAGGGGGTGTCTGTTAGTGCACGGTCTTGCGTCTAGAGTCTTTGTAATTATCCTTAATGTTTATTTGATATTTAAATGTAATATTTAATGTTTATTTATCTAATTCGTTATGTTTGAGTCTAGTTCACTAGGAATGTTAGCGAACTAAGACTAGTTCGTTAAGGTTAAGTCTAGTTTGCTAGGAATGTTAGCGAACTAGGACATTATAATGTATTCCCTCCTGATTCGTTAGGGGATGTTAACGAATCAGAAGGTGGTTCGTTAAGTTAATTTATTTAACAAAGGGGATGCTGGTTCGCTAGGGGATGTTAGCGAACCAGATCGTTTTCTATAAATAGTGAACCACTGTTCACTTGTAAAAAAAAGAAGTTTTGAGAGAAATAACATTATTCAGAAAGATTTAAAGTATTCTCTCTCTCTCTCTCTCAAGCTTCACGTTAAACTTATTGATAATATATACTACATATCAATAACAATCGAGCTAAGGTATTAAAGAGTTAGATCCGTATGATTAATATTAATGTATAGATCTAGATCAGATCTAAACATTAGTTATTGATTAGAACGAGTGAAAATGGGATCAAACAAGTGGTATCAGAGCAGGAGCTGCTCTCGATGCTTCGACTAAGGTATGAATATGAGTTTTTCATATTTTTCGTGTTCTTCGGGTTTTGGTCAGATCTGGAGTAAATTAGTGTGTTATTGGTGGATTTGAGTGTGAATTCGTGTTTATGGATGGAAGAGGGAACTTCCTGTGTAATTTGGTGTTAAGTTATGGTGTATTGAGTGATTCACCATGGAAGAGTATGTTAACTTTTGAATTCGGTTTATGATGATTTAGTGATTGTTAAGATAATTGGATGATGGATTTGTGTTTAGAATTGAAATCCTCATGTTTCTGTGGAATTTGGTGGTTAATTATGGTGAATTGAAGGTTTCACCATGGAAGAGCATGATATGGGTTAAGTTAATTGATGTTGAATTAATGGTTGTTAAGTTTAATGGTTGATATATTCGGAATCGTGGTGAAAATCCGAGTGTTCGGGTAGATTTTCATGGTTATTTATGGTGTTTTGATGATTTCACCATGGATGAAGTTCAAAAAATCCAGATTCCGGCCAGATCTAGTTTTTTCGGCGATGTAACAGCTTTTTCCGGCGGAAAACGTTTTTCCGGCGAAGCAGTTACAGATCCAACAACCTGATTCGTTACTGTAGCGATTCGTTATTACTGTAGCTGATTCGTTAGGAAAGTCTAACGAATCTACTGTAGCAATTCGTTATGGAATATTTAACGAATCAAGTTAATTCGTTAAGCTAATTCGTTAAGGTTATGATAACGAATTAGAGTGATTCGTTAAGCTAATTCGCTAAGGTTATGATAACGAATTAAGGCAATTCGTTAAGTTATTTCGTGAAGGTGATTCGTTAAGGTATTGATAACGAATTAAGGTGATTCGTTAACTGTTATAACGAAGTGAAATATTAACGAATGGGAGGCCATTCGTGTAACTGTTATAACGAATGGGATGATTATTTATAACGAATTGAGTTGATTCGTTAAGTGTATAACGAATCAGTGAATGGTTGACGAATGGTGGATAATTTATAACGAACTGAGTTAACGAATGGAGATGACGAACTAAGTTAACGAATGGGAGAATTATTTATAACGAATTAGAGAGGCAATTCGTTAAAAAAAAAAAAAAAATTTCGAAATTTTTTCTATGAATTTTCTTGCGTGAATTTTTTCTTACGTGACGAACTAAGTAAAATGGCGGGAAAAATTTTCTTGCGTGAATTTTTTCCAGAATACTCCTCGTGAGTGAGTTTTCATTCTTGAAAATTTTGGCATTAAAATTTATTTTTCGAAATTTTTCGATGAATTTTTGGCGGGAAAATCGGGAAAAATTTTCTTAATTGAAATTTTTCTGGGATGTTCCTAATGTATTGGAGACTCTTCGTGCAAATTTTGGTAATGTACGGCTGACTGTTTATGCGTTTCGAATGGCCGAGGGGGAGATCTCGTGTAATTTAAGGAGGAGTGTGTTTGTTTGTGCACATTGAAGATTATTTAAGACCTTGCCGAATTTGTCAAGAAAAGGGGGAGATAAAACTTTCATTTGAGATTATTTGGCTTGTATCTTCCTACATTTGCAAGGTTTCTTGAAAAATTACTGCAATTCGGGTGGTAATTCATGCTTACAAAGCTACGTTTGACTGAGTTCAAGACTGCAAGTGTTCTTCGATTGGTGATTGATTTGTTAAAAGATTGAAACCTGACTATGTGGGATACGAGTGTCTGTTCGTTTACTTCTTTCTGAGGGACTTGATCCTGACTATGTTGGCTACGAGTAAATGGCGGATTACTTCTGTTGAGGGGGACGATTCTCGAACGAGTTGATCTTATTGAAGAATATACGAGTCTTGGCATTGGAGTGAAGAATTTGATCATTTGAGGTTTATTAATGGAGGTTGGAACTCTGAATCTTATGATGCCCAAACATTAGTGCATCTTTGCGAACGAGATGTGGAAGAGCTTCAAAGAGTATATTCGGATACACGTTATCAAGAGAGGGAAAACCGAAGTGAAAGATGTTGAATGATCGAGTTGTTCATGAAGATGTGTGACGAGGTTAAACGTAAAGATATGTTTTTTTCTTTTACCGGTGTTGACGGATAGCTGATGACTTGCTGCTGATTGTTGAAAGATTTAACCATATCATACGCCAGTGGATGATCAGAATGATCTCCAAGAGTTGCTCACAATGAGGGGGTGATCTGATATGAGAAGCTACAGGTTGTTGGTTTGCTGAAAAGATTTAAAGATTGTCCGTTTGCACAAGCCCGAAAATCATCAGTCAAGGGGGAGTCTGTTAGTGCACGGTTTGTGACTGGTGATTTGCAGTTAAAGTATTCAAGATTAAAGTATTCGATAGCTACGGAAAAGGGGGTGTCTGTTAGTGCACGAAATGGTTGTCCATAGCATTCGAATAAGTTATACATAGTCTAGATTGTTTATTTATTGTAAATGGCCCATTCGCTATGGTTTGTATAGCGAATGAGGTCCATTCGTTATATGCTAGGCTAGTTCGTTAAGGTATAAGCTCATTCGTTATGGTAGCATAACGAATGAGAGCTAGTTCGTTAAGTTTATAAGCCCATTCGTTATATAATATAACGAATGGAGGCTGGTTCGTTAAGTTATCATCACTCGTTATGGAATCATAACGAATGGAGTCTAATTCGTTATGAAGATATAAAGAATTAGACTAAATTAACGAATTGGTGCTTTGGCCTATAAATAGGCATATTCATGCTCATTTGTAGGTGTACATATTTCAAAAGAGAGATCTAGATCTAAATTATGCTCTCCATAAGTTATTTCCATCCACCATAATGTATTCTTCCATATTTATCAATAAAGTAATAATTTAACGTTTAGATTCGTATTGTATAATCGATGTATCATAGCGGCTAGATCCGTAACGGGTTTCAACACATGCCACTCTGATAACTTTGTAAACCATCTATTCCACACTTCTTTTTTCTTCATCAATTCTCCAGCGTCTAAGATATTATCAAACGCAAGCATGATGTGTAATCCACCAATGTAGTGAATATTCAGATTAAAAAACCCAGCTTCCACTAACAAGTTTCTTAAATTTCTCATTGTCATCAAATCATTCACCACACCAATCAAAGCCCTTTTGTAAAGGTTTTCTAAAGCACTGATATTATCTGGAACCTTAACTTCCAATATTTTTGTGCTTTGTGGTTTGGTGTTCGTACATACCTCTTTGTATGACCTCCCACCTTGCCATACTAGAAATCGCTCATATTACAAAGGCTCTTCAATCCTCTCCTACACTGAAGATTTCTGATGGTTCTGCATCTTCGTTTGTCCGTCTATATTATTTTCTTCTGCTCCTCTCTTCACATCCCCGTTTTAGTCGGCAAACATTGCCACTTTCACAAATAATTTGTTCTTTCCCATCTTTACCTTTTTCAGATTCTCCTCAAGGCCTACCACATCCTTCACCTTAGTGAAAGAAACAAAACCAAAGGTTTTTCCTCCCTTATCCTTCTTCCTAGAAATGTAAGCATCTTTAACTTCCCCAAAACTTCCAAAAAACTCCATAACCTTCTTACGGCTACCGTCATCCAGGAGATTGGAAGCAAAAAATCTCACCGAATTGATCTTCCCCCCTTTTGTTTCCTTATCTCTAGCTTTTTCATTGTTATTGTTCGTTCTACTGTCGTTCTCCACCTGCTCCCAGCCTTCTTCCAGACTTTCTTGAGAGAACACCTCCTCCATAGATAGGGTGGTTATTGGTGATAAATGTGATTGGCCCAATGGTAGGGATCAGGAAAGTAAAAAAGGGTCAATGGTGGAGACAGAACCACGGTGGGAGGTATCGGATTCTGAGGAAGAGGAAGATGGGGAGATAGGGGTTGAGATGGAGGAAGAAGATGGAGAAATGGAAGTAGATCGATTGGAAGATGGGGAAGGACACAAAATTGATATTGAGAAGGAAGTTGAAGCCACTATTAAGGTTGGAGTTTCAGTTGGAGCCGAGGTCGAAAATTTCACATAGATGATGAAGGATTTGATTAGAGGAGAAGGTGTTGAAGAGGTTAAGCAATGAATTTCTTGTCTATTAATGTTAAAGGTTTAGGGGTGGGGGCCAAGGCTGGTTGGCTTAGAGATATCAAAGTTAAGGAAGGGATCCCGTTTATGGCTCTCCAGGAAACTCTTGCGTATGAGTTGGAGAATAAGCAGGTCAGTTTATTTTGGGATAATTCCTCTTTTGGTATGGAGTATGTGGGGGCTACAGGTAGGTCTGGGGTCTCCTGTGCATCTGGAACGAGTCTGATTTCAGGCCGATTGAGGTGATAAAGGATCTGAATTTTTACTCTTTGTTAAAGGTTCGGTGGTGGGTAGAAACAAAAGTTTTTGGATTTTGAACGTGTATGCGCCGCAAGGGACGGCGGACAAAAACACCTTTGGGATAGAATCACGAACTTGATAGAGAAGGATGATGGGTTGTGGGTTTTGATGGGAGATTTTAATGTGGTTTGAGAGCCAACTGAAAGGAAAAACTCCAACTTTAACCCGGTAAGAGCTAGGGACTTTAATGCTTTTATCTATGATAATGATTTGGTCGAGTATGCTACGAAATGGGGGAAATTTACTTTCTCAGTGGGGAATAAGTTGAGCAAAATTGATAGGTTCTTGGTCAATCAAGGTGTGTTAAGTTTGTGGCCAAACGCCTGTGTTAGGGTGTTGCCTAGAATGTACTCAGACCATAGACAGTTGATTATGACTTGTAAGGAGGTGAATTTTGGTCATCGTTCTTTCCGGTTCTTTAATTCTTGGCTTGAGCGAAAAGATTTCGAAGAAGTGATTCGGTCTGTTTGGGAGGATTGGAATATGGAAGGTCCTGCAGATTTAGCTCTGGTTAATAAATTCAAAAGGTTGAGATTAGAGATAAACAAGTGGTGGGATATTATAAAAGTGAAAGAAAAGGAAAAGGAGAATACTCTTATAATGGAGCTAGAGAAGATAGAGATGGAAGTGGAAAATAAAGATCTCTTTGAGGAAGAAGAATGGGCCAGGTGGGAGTGTGTTAAAGAACTTAATGAATTGGCGAATTTAAAGGTTAAAGACAATAGGCAAAGATCGAGAATTAGATGGGCTATGCTAGGAGATATGAATTCTGCGTTTTTCCATGGCGTTATTAATAATAGGAAAAGAAAAAACAGTATTCATGGGTTAGTCGTGGACGGGAGCTGGAACGATAAACCTAAAATTGTTAAAAGAGAGGTTTTTAAATTTTTCAGGGAGAGATTTAAAGAACAATTTAAGGATAGACCTAAGCTGAAGTGTTATAATTTAAAAAATTTGTCGGAGGAGGAGGGTGCGTCTCTCATATCATTATTTTCCAAGGAAGAAATTAGAGAGGCGGTTTTTCAATGTAATGGTGATCGGGCACCGGGTCCTGATGGTTTCAATTTCAATTTTATAAAAAGGTTCTAGTTGTTTTTTGAAGTGGACTTCTAGAAGCTTTTGAACGAATTTCACAGGAAAGGTAGCTTCAATAGAGGTGTAACTTCTTCATTTATATCTTTGATTCCTAAATGCTTGGACCCAGGTAATCTTCATGATTATAGACCAATTAATTTGGTGGGGGTTATAAACAAAGTGATTTTGAAAGTTTTAGCCAATCGGTTAAAGAAAGTGTTGGGCTCGGTTATATCAGAGACGCAATCTGCCTTCCTTAAAGGGAACGTCATTCTGGATGGTCCGTTTGTAGTGAATGAGTTGTTTTCATGGGCTAATAAGCCTAAATATAAAGCTTTCATTATGAAAATAGATTTTGAAAAGGCTTATGATAATGTGAACTGGAAGTTTTTGATGTCAATTATGGAGCAACCGGGGTTCCCTCCAATATGGTGCAAATGGATTTGGGGGATAATTTCTTCGGCTAGATCCTCGGTGCTTGTTAACAGGTCTCCTACTTTCGAGTTCCAATGTCATAAAGGAATGAGACAAGGAGATCCGCTATCTCCCTTTCTCTTTCTTTGTGATGGAGGCTCTGTCAAATATGGTTAGTAAAGTGGTGGAAGATGGAATTTTATCGGGTTTCAAAATTCCTAACGGGGGGGCCTGTGGTTTCTCATCTTTTATACGCGGATGATGCTATGATTGTTGGTGCATGGTCTAAAGAGAATATGGAGAATATGAATAGAATTTTAAGGTGTTTCAACTTGTGCTCAGGTCTGAAAAAATCTACATTGTTTGGTTGTAATGTCAATGGAGAGGAGATTAAAGAGATGGCTGGTGCTATTGGTTGTAAGCCGGGGAAGTTGCCTTTTATTCATCTTGGTATCCGTGTGGGCGCTAACATGAATAAGGTGCAAAATTGGAATGGGATTATGGATATTTTTGAGAAAAGGTTGGCTAGCTGGAAAGCCTACTCGCTTTCGATAGGAGGTAGGGTGGTTTTAATAAAAGCAGTCCTGGAAAGTTTATCGGTCTATTACTTCTACATTTTTAAAGTGCCAAATAAGGTTGTTGAAAATTTAGAAAAAATTATAAAGAGATTTTTATGGGGAGGAACGAATAATGGTAATAAAATTCATTGGGTGGCTTGGGATAGGGTGGCGCTTCCAAAAGAAAAAGGTGGTTTAGAAATATCGAAATTAAAGGATTTTAATAATTCTCTTTTGGCAAAGTGGGGGTGGAGATATAGAACGGAAGAAAAGGGGCTATGGAAAAGAGTTATCGATGCCATTCATAATCATGCTAAAAAGTGTGAAGTGGTGTCCGGAAAGAAGGGTAATACTGGTGTTTGGTTGAATGTAGCTAAGGTTATAAATACGGTGAAATGTGGGGGTAGTAAGATGGCTGACTTGATTAAAGGAAGCCTTGGAGATGGTCATAAAATGAGATTCTGGACGGACAACTGGGTGGGAACTCAGAATTTAAAGGAGATCTGTCCTAACTTGTTCAAATTAGAAAAATATAAATTTTGCAAAGTTGAGGATAGGTTTTGGAGAGTAGACGGGAGAATCAGTTGGACTTGGGATTGGATCAAACCTCCTAGATCAGCCCAAGAGATGAATGAGTGGGAGAATTGCTTGAGACTAATGGTTGTTGCAGATTGGAAGGCAGGGGCGGATTCATGGGTGTGGCTTAGAGATAGAAATGGATTGTTTTCGGTTCGATCTGTTAAGGATATGATTATTAGAGACAAATCTGTGGGAAATAACTATGTTTTTAAGTGGAGTAAATGGGTACCGGCAAAGTGCAATATACATGTTTGGAGGGCCGAGATGAATAGAATTCCCACTCGTGAGGTGCTCGAAAAAAAGGAATGTTTTCTACGTAAAAAATCATCTTCTAACCAACCAAGGCATACACCGCCTTAATAATATTGCTTCCCAAAAGTGCAAATGATCTTATGAACATGTCTAATACACAAATCATGGCACCAACTTGGCCTGCCGCAACGCGCGGGTACTGTTACTAGTTTAATCTAATAATAAAAATGTTCGGTGTTCCTCTCTTCCCTTCCATTCCAACTATATGTATATCAGTATATGTGTCAATCTCTCTCTCTCTCTCTCTCTCTCTCTCTCTCTTTAGCAACCGATTATGATATCTACCACCATGGCTTCGTGGTCGTGATTTGTTCTCTCTCATCAAATTATTTCATCGTCACTCTCACTTATTCAATAATCCACCGTTTGAGTTTTTGTCAACGGAGACGGTATCTGACACGTCCACCGGTGACACGTCGTTATTTATGGCGACGATGTATCATGGTGACCGTTTCAATTGTTTCGCTTCTGATTCGTCTGTTGCCGGGTTCCATTTTCAAAACCCTAGGCGACGGTTACCGGTCAGAAGTGACATGCAGTTGTTTATGGCAGCGGCTTAAGTAACTTGGTGACTGATTTCGATTGTTGTTGCTTGCATTTGTCTATTTCGTTTCACTTAGATAATCTTCAACCTAGATAATACTAACTTATTTGATTTGGTTATATTTATTTTATCGATTGTGAATTGCTTTGTAGTAGTAATGACGTCAATTAAACCTTTAGGTTTCAGTTTCATCAGTTATTTTCATACCTTCATATACGATCACTTAATTGTAGCTATATTAAACTGTCCTTGGTTATTAGTTGAGTTTCAACATATTACTAGCCCTAAGATCCATGGTTGTTTGATATTGCATATGAAATATGAGGATCATATAAGTGAAGTTGTCTGGTAGATCGCAGATGACAAGCTCAGAAGTCTGATTGTGTTGTTGAATGTTTGACAGATGCCCCTAACATGTCGATTATTTGCTTTTGTTCTGTTGCAGGTATTGTCAATGTCATTTGTATCGACTGCAATTTCGTTTTTAGGTTTATTTGATTCACTGGTTGTTCTTAATTCAACGGTGCTACCATCTTCAATTTGTGGTAAGTAGGTTTATTATGGTCTCCACTTCAAAGTGTGACAATCTCTGATTAAATAATGATCCTTATTATTTTTCAGTTCGTTTATTCATTACAAGGATACGTTTTCAGCTTGGTTTTCAATTCGACAAGGAATACCACACGTAAATGTAAGCCACTTTTCAGTTTCATATATCTTTGCAAATGAAAGGTTGTGCATCCCTAATAATGGCTACTTTATGATGTTCTTTTGGTGAAAAAAAATACATATTGTATTTTCTGAATTATTATCAGCTCTAACAAATTTGGCAACAAATACCTACCAGCAGCTTTACAATTTACAATTTCACATGATTGACCAATATTCTAATTTGATATGCAGGAAGGTAACTTCAAGCCTTCAAGGCACACATTCAAAAGCATAAGGTACTACATAATTAAACCCTTTTAGTGGCTTACATGGGTCAGGCTAGGTATCAACATAAAGAAAATTGGATCGGATTGGGTAACAAGTGAAAATGGGCTATGTAAAGGGTCTGGTCAAACTATTCAAAATGGGTCAGTCAGATTGGGTAAAAGGTCAAAACGAATCAAGTCAGGTTGTTTAACGGTCTAAATAGGTTTGGTCAGATTGGGGAACACGTTAGGTAACGGGAAAACAACAGTAATGGACCATCCCATAAAAACTAATTAGTCTAAAGTCCATTTTAATAAAGAATATATGCAAACCTAAAAGTTTACTCTATAACCCAAATTATGTTTCTAAATCAACTTAATTACTAATACTTCATATCATTAAGTATTGGTAATGGCTTAGCTTTTGACTTGATCTCTTGCACTTTGCAGCATATAAACTAAATGGTAGACAAAGAAAGTTAAATTTGACATTCTTTTTCATATGGATGTGGCTAACATTTTGACAGGTGATCATTATATAACAGTTTTTATTTATTAATGTACAAACTCACATCTTATACACGTAATCACATCATGGTAGTTTTTCCTACAGAGTTAAGCCTGTTAGTTTTGCACACTTGACTTTGAACCTCCATCGGATGACTTTCATAGTGAAAATCACACCCACGAGCTTACAGTGAAGTGTTAAATCATCAATATAAGGTGTAGTTACAAATGCAGCGAAGAATAAAGCCACTTTTCCTAACTTAGTTAAACTCAAGTTTGTACGTGTTAAAAAGTCACTATCCTTTTATCTTTGACATTTAATTTGACAATATATATTACTTGTGTATTTGCTGATTTTACTTTGTACATTATGCTTCCTTATTTGTGTGCGGCTCAAGTTTTTACGGTTTAACAGCTTCACCGCAACGCGGCGGGTCTTACTACTAGTATATATACATTTTCAGGGGTCGGTAGGCTAGAGTAGTTGTACAACATGCTTCTATTTTTATACATCGTCTTCCATTCGTGTTCTTTAACAATTCCACATACCACAGCATTGGACCATAATTTCCACACACCCTCTCTTCTTTTATGCATCACCCCTAGCTCCTCCACCACTGTCATCACTCATCTCTCAATATCGGCTGCTGGTATGTGACAACGATATCGTCGGTTTCTGTTTAGGAATAGTAAGCGACAACGATTGTTTAAGGCGGTGCCGGAGGTTCGACGTTGATGTGGTGCTTTCTCCATGGCTCCGATTTACACTGTTTCCGGTTTCGGTATGCCCTTGTCTATCTCTGTTTGTAAGTCGTTGATGTTGGTGTTGGTTTCTCTCTTTCCGGCCGCCCACGGCGGTAGCGGACATCTATGTATTGTTACAAGCCTAAACTGATGGGCCATTTGAGGCATGTAATTTAAAACATTAATGATTCTTTTATGATTGTTTATGCCTGATGTTTATTGAATTTAGATCAGTAACAACTAACAATTGTTCCTCTGATTTTTGAATCAAGCGTTGGGTACTTGAACTATAGTTGAACCTAGGAGATATCATTTGTTGCAATTAGCTTGAAATCGTCCTGATTAAATTGTTAATGGTTGTACATAGATTCCTTTAATTATAGTTTAAGGGTTTTAAGGAGTGTTTGGGATTTGCTTATTTTACCATTATTTTATACCATGATGGTTTCCTGAACTTTATTGATAGCTTGAATGGGTTAAAGACAACATTTGGGTTTAAAGGGTTAATTAGCGTTTAACCCGTTGATTATGTAAACATGTGATGGTTCTCTTAAGCTTTGCGTCTTAGCAAACCTGCATATATATTTTTGTATTGTAATTTAATCGACACCATCTAAAATGCTAATTAGGCATATCTATGTAACTACCCTGCACTAATGTTAATTATGCAACCACATACACAAATGGGCATTATGTGAAATGTCTAGACTAACTGCTTTATATCAACCAACAAAAAATCTCTTGCTAACCTTCCTAAACATAGGAAAACACTCACCCCCCGCAACGTGGCGGGTGAACCAACTAGTTTTGATACAAATTTCTCCATTGATGTAAGCTTTTAACCTAAATTATTTGAAGGGCGATTATTTGGCCCGTTAAATATGTGTAAAATAAGAAATGGTGCTTATTTAGATAGCTTGGTACATTCGATACTTTAGTGTGAAATTGGTATTGGATTTATTGCTAATATTATGCTAACATCATATGCTAATAACAATTTGTGTAATGGTGGATCTAATATTTTTTTTGTCCAGAAAATACTAGAGTAAAAAAGTTGATAATAATTCCCTTGACCTTAAAAGTCTAAGTTTAACTCCTCACCCTAATGTAATGACAGAGAACTAGCTAGTTGTGTTTTCAAGCGACCGTTGATATTTTTAGGTTAAAGAAGAAAGAACCTTTATGATACACTTCTTCCTCTGAGATGTCTGAGTATCAAAAGAATAAACTTTTCGAAGATTTGTTCGACAACACTTTATTAATCCTCAGCCTTTAAGACCATATGGAGTCCAACAGGTTATTGTAAGTTTTTATGCCATCTCCACTTTGGTGGGATGGTAAAGGCTTAGGCCTTTGGGTGAGAGGTCCAGGGTTCGATCCCTGGCAATGGCGGTTTATTGTAAATAGTAGGAGGCAAGCTTAAACATTAAAAAAAAAAAAAAAAAAAGGTTATTGTAAGTTTTTATGATATACGAATACTTTTACTTATTTACTTATATTTATATTGATGTTATCAGTTGCGTTACTAGCTGGAACCCCATTACTCCTTTTGGAAAAAAAAAAAGGTCCAAATGATGACGATCTTTACGAGTGTTTGAATGAAGGATGTAAAGGCACGAACTTATTACCAGTTTCCAAGTATTTTTCATATAGTTTTCTGTTTTCTAATTTATTGTTATAGTTTTGTTTTAATTAACTTTATAACTTATTTTATATAGGTTTAGAATTCATATTCGGGTTCGAGACACAAGCAGTTCTGTTTCATTAACATTATGGGACGAGGATGCTTTTAAGATATTAAAGTGTTAAAGCAGAAACCTTAGTGGAGGAAACCACGAGTGTAATACTTATCAACATTTTCTTAATTAATAGTCTAATATCTATTATTATTATTATTATTATTATTATGAACATCTATTTTTTTAATTTTTCTTTTGAAGGGTTTTGCCATACCAAGTGTCTTTAACAATTGTTCTATTTCATTAACATTATGGGACGATGATGCTTTTAAGATATTAAAGTGTTAAAGCAGAAACCTTAGTGGAGGAAACCACGAATATAATACTTATCAACATTTTCTTAATTAATAATCTAATATCTATTATTATTATTATGAACATCTATTTTTTTTAGTTTTTTTTTAAAGGGTTTTGCCTTATCAAGTGTCTTTAACAATTTGCTTCAAAGAAAATATGCATTTAACATTGACATAAAGAAATACAATATTCAGAGAAAGTCAATGAATTTTATAATTGTCAAGTATTCTGAAGATTCATCCATGGTAACCGTTTGGAAAAAACGTTTAAAAACAACGTTGGTATTATTTATTTTAATTTTATCTTTTTATTTATTTTACTTTTTGTTTTACTTTTATCTTTTTTTTTATTACTTGAAAGGTTTTAATTTCAAAACAAAACCTGCTTACCTTGGAGATCGTCAATCCGAAAACACTAACAATAACAATGTAAATATTTGAAATCTTTTAACACTATTTTTAATTTCTATGATATCCAACAATCATAATATCTTTATTATAATTTTTTTCAAAGAATTTATATCATTCACCGGTGAGAATAGCCTAACTTCAATTTCAAATGGAGACACAAATCATCAAAGTTCTCCACCATCTAATTTAAAGAGGAAACTTGAAGATATCTATGACATTGATAATAATGCTATTGCAAATTCAAGTAATAAATCCAATAAAAAACAGGTTTCGTGTGACGTTTCTGGAGATAATATATTAATTCCAAAAAAAGAAAAATAGATGTGTTTTCATGACTTTAAAAACAATATTTGTGTTTCTTTTATTCTTGAGGTTTCCAGTCATGTTTTACCGGTAAATACATTTAGATTTGTGTTATTTTTATTATGTTTCATGATTGGTTGTTTGCTTGGTTTAACATTAGAGAAGTTTTATTGGTTTATGAACAAAATTTGACTTTGTTTTATTTTGAATGTTTTATGGGTAAACACATTATTATTATTATTGTTATTATTATTATTATTATTATTGTTATTATTATGTTTGATTGCTTGGTTTGACATTTCGCAGGTTCTAAAATTATGGTTTATCAATATTGTTTTAAGGTATGTAATAATAAACTTTGTTACTTTTCTTTTGAAATTATCAAAACGTTTGTTTGCATTATATTATATATATTTTTTTCACCTAACCCGTATGTTATATGGGTTCTAACTAGTATAAAGATAAACAATATTAATTAAAATATAAATAAGTGTTGTAGGTCGGATAAAACTCAAAAACCAATAAAATTCTTTAGTAATTACCATAATATGAAATATGTATTTGTCTAGTATTAGAATTACACAGTATATTTGAAATCAAGATAATGAAAGAAATTAACTTCATACTACCGCTAATTTCCCCAATTTGTTTTTATAGATTAAAAATATACTTCAACATGAGTTTGACATTGAAAAGCAATAATATAATTATTTCGAAAAAACTCATCTTTGCTATATAGTACTGTATTAATTTGCGTTTGATAACCGTTAATTTGTTTTCTTAAGAGCAATGCATCTCTCAATGATCAAATCAAGTTATCGGTAGTTAGCTGATGTGGTTAGATCGGCCTAAGCAAAAAGAAAGAAGCCGGAAAGAAATTAAGAGAGAAGATATGGGGCAATTTTCTAAATATATTCTATAATGCAAACAAGTACACTTTAAATAAAAAAACAATGCAAACTAATTCAAATCTAGTTCCTAACAACCAGGAGGAGAACGTTGGCATCCCATTATTCTCTCTTGGACTTATTCAACTTCTTATTCAAATAAACAAAAGAAAATAAACGTGCATTTAGTTGGCAACATGCATGCGATTACCCTATGGGCTTCTTGGACTCAAGCAGCTTCTTGGACTCATGAATATCATCTTTAGACTTCTTACGAATCGGCCCAGGTACATAACAATCCACCCCCCTTACACTCCCCTTGTCCTCAAGGCGAAACACCGGATAAGGCTTTTTGGCCCGCACTCCCATGACCCGATTGTGATGCAGCTCATTCAAGCTGGCACGTTTTAAACCATAAAGCTTGTGTGACGAACCAGCGAGATGGAACCCAATAGTAAGGTTCTCGAAGTCAATCTCAACTGGTCCTAAAGTCTTCAACCAATGAATCCGTAGGACCAACGGGCAGGCCGCAATGGGCAAAACCAAAAAATCGGTAGTGACGGTATAACTTGAAAACATAATCGTGAGGTCACGAACCCGTCCGACACAAACAAGTGTGTCACTATTAACAACAACCACTTCAAACTTCACATTATCATCCACTGTAAGTCCCAACTGAGCAACCAACGCTTGAGATATGAAATTATGAGTACTTCCCCCATCAACCAACACCACGACATCTTTAGTTTTGATCTTTCCCGCCAATCTTAAAGTTTGGGGAAGGATGGTACTCGAGATTGCCAAAAACGATATTTCTGCTTGAATAATATCTTCCGTCATTTTGGGAGGTTCGTCTACGTGGACCACATCGCCAACCTTACGAACATCGCTGATCATAAAGAGTTGAGGTTTACCGCACTTGTGCCCCTGCATATATATCGCTCATCACAATAATAGCATAGCCCTTTTTCACAACGATCCCGGGCCTTGGCATTGGTTAGACGTCGAACTGGGTTAAGGGCTGGAAGGGCTAGTTGTTGAGTTAGGCCTGGACCAATAATCCTTGACTGGACGTTGGCTTGGGGGAGGGGTTGGAATTTTGAGACCCATGTTGAAAAGAAAAAATTTGTTGCGGATTAAATTTCTCTTTCACCAACCGGGCAATTCCGATTGCCTCCACCAAATGACGCGGCTTCTTGCAACCGCCACCACCTGATCAACCTCAATTGTCGTCTTTGAACCAATTGTAACCGCTCTGGCCATCTTGCTAATGCCTGTCGTCAAGTCTGTAGTGCCCCAACTTCTCCACAACGATTTGAGACGCCCGTTTCTCGAAACAGTACCATGCCATCTACTCAACCCGGTGTTTCTAATACACGCGCTTGCTACCATTGTGGAGACCTAAACCATCTCCGTAATTCGTGTCCTCATCAAATCCATGCTTAACCAGCTCAAACTATGACTGCACCCTACTACGTGACCCATGCACACCAAGCTCAAACCCATCAACCTCATGTCCCTCAAGCTCCTCCTATCAATCAAGGAGACCCAGACTTAACCCAACAGTATCAAACCCCGCAACCGCAAGCTCAAGTTTACCGAACATATTTCTACCAAACAACCTTTTTGGAAACTGTTCAAACTCAAGTTATTCAAGTTATCCCAAGTCAATCTACCTCGACTACTCCAACCCCTATGAATGCAACTCCTCATGTTGCTCCAAGTCACATCAATTAAGCTACTCGAAGACCGTGAAGACTTTTACCATACCTTTTATCTATCTTAATTTATTTTGTCTTTTTCTTAATTACATATTGTAACGCCTCTTTATGGCCTTGGATTATTTCTCATTTGAACTATTTATCTTTTATCTTTTATCTCATGAATAAGGTTTCTTTTGATAGATTGTTTATTAAAGTCTACTCGGCTACTCCTATCTTATTTACTTACCTTCATCACAACTCAGTTCATTAAACTTAACTATTAATAAGTTATCTTTGTCAACTTTAAATACTTATATTATTACGACTATAAGATGTTTTAGAAATTTCCTTACTTTATTAAAACCCACTACAACTTTTGAAATTGTTTTATACATTTGGTGATTTTCTAGTGTTATAATTTGAACTCCTTAAGATCCATGTTTCTTGAAATCATGTTTTGTAACCCACACAATGGGACGAGTTATGTGAACCATCCGATGATCTAAGTAATTACGGGTCGACACGTAATTACCAAAGTCCTCGCATGGAAAGCATAATCCGGATAATTGTGTGACATAATATAGAACCGTAAGTAGTTGAGATAACGGTACAAATGTAAATATGATAAGGACATGATGGATACGCCGCTGGTACATGTAACACCCCGACCAAAGGCGGATTATACATCGGGGCGCCACATATTGTTTCATTACTCGTGACACTATTGGGTGTCAATATTTAATAAATATATTCATTCGCGCACGCGCAACGTAAACACAAGATAACATAAATCAACATAAATTATTATATTATAAGACAAAATATTCGAACAACAATAACTTGTCTTGATACATTTTAATCTAAGTCCAAAAGTAAAAACGTCCTACGTGTCCACAAGCTCCAAATGTAGCTACAGCAAACCTGAACATGTGTTAAAATAAAACGTCAAACACTTGCGTGTTGGTGAGAAATCAAGTTTAATAGATAATAGATAACAAGAATCACTGCGCGCAACACGTGTATGTCTGGTGTTTAACAAGGGTGTAATCAGATTGTGATCAAGCCTAAATAGATCATAGTTCATAGTTCAATCCGTGCTCCCAAATGAGCACAAAAACAAGAAAACATCTATGCAAGTGTAAACAAAGAAAACCGTAAACGATAGGTCTCCCGTGTTCATCTAATGGATCCATGAAAACTTTGGAATAGGCCGAACAAAGCGGTTAATGATACACACATACAAATAAACAGCCAAGTAAACGTCCTCAACACATGGGATACTGCGCGACTAAAGTTCATAAACAAGTTTAAGACTAAGTTTGTATGAACACATGAACATCCCAAAACATTAAAAATAAAAAGGGATTAGGTACGAGATTACTCACTTGATAAACGGTGCGGTGTAAGATAAAGCAAGAATCAACTTTAAACAAGCACAAGTTAACCTATAAATAAGATTATTGTTTTAATGATTTGTTTTAAGTCTTGATTATAAGTTAGCATAATTAATAAGTAAATTATTATATATAATATATATTACCGGAAAAGCAGGGCAGAACAGGGAGGAAGACGGAGGCAGAGAGGGAGGCGGCTGAGGAAGATCAACGGCAAGGAGCAAAGGAAGAGAAAGATAATAAGTATTGTGTGTGTAGTGTTAGGAAAATAGCATTATTATTTATAGGGAAACCCTAGGAGACATAAATCCAGAAAAAGGGGAAAAGATTCCAAGGCAAACAGAACAATACAAACCAAAAGATAACAAAAGATATGACGGCTGCAGGAAAAGAGAAAAAGCAAAAGGGAAGACTGACAGGGAACAGTAAACATGCATGGGAGGGTCAGATAAAGGTACTGGGCAAGCATGGGAAAAGCAGATCTCAAAAGATAATGTCAGTCACTTTTCCTGCCAACCAATGGGGTTGGTGCGCATGCTACGCCGAAAGTAACTTTTCAGACATAAGACAGGTTAGGTCAACAGCTCAAAAGATAAGATATCAAAAGCAAACAAGCAAGTTAAAACAGAAGAAAGGACACAAGACAGCGCGAGAAAGCTGCGCGCGCGAGAGGCTGCGCACACGAGAAGATTGAGCGCGCGAGGGCGAAGGCAGACAGAACAAACCTTAGCGCGCGCCGCGGGAAGAACTACAAATTCACAGCGCGTCGCGGGAGGATCTACAATTCTTAGCGCGCCGCGCGAAGAACTATAGTTCTTAGCGCGCCGCGGGAAGAACTACAGTCCCTAGCGCGTAACGCAGGAACAGTCAATCTTCACGCAGGCTTCCTTGTAAGGAGTCTAGCGCGAGGAGCTGCGCAGACAACCTTAGGCGGGAAGAAACAAAGGACAACCAAAGAGAGAAATGGGGGGGGAGGTTCAAGGCTCAAAGGTTAAACAGAAGGGCGGGACGACGACAAGAGAGAGAAAGAGGCGGGACGGCAACAAGAGGGAAAAGAAGGCGGGAAGGAAAATATTATTAGTAATATATATATATTAAATGTCAAGTTTTAAAAGAAAATAATTAAATTTTAAATCATAAAAAGAATCGGATCAGAAAACGGGTACCTGGGTCGGGTCGGATCGGGGCAAATGTCACAGTCTCCCCTACTTTGAGAAATTTCGTCCCGAAATTTATCTCGAAGTAGGCTGCGCAGAGAACAGGTGCGGGTACTTGATCTTCATCTGATCTTCCCTTTCCCATGTGAACTCGGCTCCGCGCTTGGACTCCCAGCGAACTTTCACGATAGGGATGCGACTGCGCTTGGTTTGCTTAACCTCGCGATCCATAATCTCAACAGGCTTCTCAACGAAATGCATGGATTCGTCAACTTGAACTTCATCAAGTGGAATGTGAAGGTTCTCGTCAGCTAAACATTTCTTGAGATTGGATACATGGAACGTTGGATGCACATTGCTGAGCGCGGGCGGCAGGTCAAGTCTGTAGGCAACTTTTCCCACACGCGCGAGAATCTTGAATGGCCCAACATAACGAGGAGCAAGCTTACCTTTCTTCCCAAAGCGGACAACACCCTTCCAGGGCGACACTTTGAGGAGAACAAGATCACCAACTTGAAATTCGAGAGGCTTCCGCCTACGATCTGCGTAACTCTTCTGTCGGCTTCTGGCAGTCAGCAGATGATCACGGATCTTGGCGATTTTATCGGTTGTCTCTTGAACAAGTTCGGGTCCTGTGATTTGAGCTTCACCCACTTCGCTCCAACAAATCGGGGAGCGGCACTTACGACCGTAAAGTGCTTCAAATGGGGCCATACCGATACTGGAATGATAGTTGTTATTATAAGAGAACTCGATCAAAGGCAGGTGCGAATCCCAATTACCTCCAAAATCAAGAACACAAGATCGGAGCATATCCTCAAGAGTTTGAATAGTTCGCTCAGACTGTCCGTCAGTCTGAGGATGATATGCAGTACTCATGTCCAAGCGAGTTCCTAGCGCAGATTGGAGAGATTTCCAAAAGCGGGATATAAAACGGCCATCGCGATCGGATATGATGCTCAAAGGAGTACCATGACGGCAGACAATCTCCTTGACATAAAGCTGCGCAAGTTGCTCAACACGGTAGTTTTCACGAATGGGCAGAAAGTGAGCAGACTTAGTCAAACGATCCACTATTACCCAAATGCTATCATGTTTGCTTGCTGTCAAAGGTAACTTGGTAATAAAGTCCATCGCTATACCTTCCCATTTCCACGTAGGAATTTCTGGTTGTTCGAGCAAACCAGATGGGCGTTGATGTTCAGCTTTTACCTTAGAACAAGTCAGGCATTTAGCTACGAATACAGCAATATCCTTTTTCATACCGGGCCACCAATAAGTAATGCGCAAATCCTTGTACATCTTATCAGCGCCGGGATGAATAGAATACCGAGATTTATGCGCTTCACTCAGGATATCAGCGCGAAGATTCTCATCAAAGGGAATCCAGATGCGATTTAGATAGCAGAGAATTCCACTCAGATTAGGGACAAAATGAGCTTCCGCGCCACACGCTAACTCGGCGCGAAGGTTACCATTACAGATGGATGCGCGCTGCGCGTCACGAATGCGCGATTCAAGGTTGCTTTGGATTGGCGCGAAGTGAAGCTGCGTGCGCGGCAAGATACAGTTAAGCTGGCTGGGTTTTCGGCTGAGCGCATCGGCTACCACATTAGCCTTACCAGGATGATACCGGATCTCACAATCGAAATCGCTGATGAGTTCGTTCCATCGGCGTTGCCTCATGTTGAGTTCCTTTTGATCAAAGATATGCTGAAGGCTTTTATGGTCAGTGTAGAGGATACACTTAGTACCATAAAGGTAGTGTCTCCAGATCTTCAAGGCAAATACAACTGCGCCTAGTTCGAGGTCGTGAGTTGTATAATTCTTTTCATGAATTTTAAGTTGCCTTGATGCGTAAGCGATAACCTTGCTTCGTTGCATAAGAACACAACCGAGACCTTGGTTGGATGCATCGCAATACACGACAAAATCTTCATTACCCTCAGGTAGCGCAAGAACAGGAGCTTCACACAACAAACGCTTGAGCGTCAGAAAGGCTTCTTCTTGCTTCGAGCCCCAAATATACGGTTTACCTTTGTGCGTTAGTGCTGTTAAAGGCAAAGCGATCTTTGAGAAGTTCGAAATAAATCGCCGGTAGTAACCAGCTAAGCCCAAGAAGGAACGGATTTCGGTAGGAGTGGATGGCGTAATCCAGTTCTTGATTGCTTCAATTTTGGATGGGTCGACATGAATACCCATCTTGTTAACAACATGGCCAAGAAACTGTACTTCATCCGACCAAAATTCACACTTGGAGAGTTTGGCAAAGAGTTGCTCGGTTCGAAGCTTTTGCAACACCAACCGAAGATGTTGCTCATGCTCGGCCTTGGTTTTGGAATAAATCAGAACGTCATCGATAAACACAATCACGAATTTATCCAAGAAAGGCCTACACACCCGATTCATTAGATCCATGAAAACGGCGGGTGCGTTGGTTAAACCGAAGGACATGACCAAGAATTCAAAATGGCCATAGCGAGTTCGAAAGGCAGTCTTGGGAATATCTTCATCGCGGATGCGCAACTGGTGATAGCCAGAGCGGAGATCGATCTTGGAAAAACAAGAGGCACCTTGGAGTTGATCGAAGAGGTCGTCAATACGCGGTAAGGGATACCGGTTCTTAATGGTGAGCTTGTTCAGCTCGCGGTAATCAATACACATGCGAAACGAACCATCTTTCTTTTTAACGAACAACACCGGAGCACCCCAGGGCGAAGAGCTAGGGCGAATGAATCGTTTAGCGGTCAACTCTTGAAGTTGACTTGCCAATTCTTGTATCTCAGCGGGTGCAAGACGATAAGGAGATTTGGCTACGGGGGAAGCACCAGGGACAAGATCAACACGAAACTCGACTTCACGAGCGGGAGGGATACCAGGAAGATCATCGGGAAAGACTTCAGGGAAGTCACGCACAACGGGGATATCGCGAAGTTTCTTCTTTCCTTCATCGGGTTTGACCACATGGGCTAAGAATGCGATACACTTCTTCCGCATGAGTCTTTGGGCTTCGGCGCAAGACATAAGCTTAAGACCACTGGAGGGTTTCTCGCCGTAGACGTGAAGATCACCGTTTTCTCGAGGAATGCGAATCAACTTCTTGGCGCAAATAACTTCGGCGCGATTATGCGAAAGCCAATCCATACCAATGATAACATCAAAACTTCCAAGAGGCATGGGGATGAGGTCGATTAGAAAATCGTTTTCGTTAAGGTTAAGCGTGCAATCTTTGATCACGGAGTTTATTAAAACAGTTTCGCCATTAGCCAATTCAACTGAAAAATTTTCTTTTAAGTTATCGCGCGGTCGCGCAAGCTTCTGCTCAAACGCGCGAGAAATAAAACTTCTATCGGCGCCAGTATCAAAAAGTACGGAAGCATAATGTCCGTTAAGCAAAAATGTACCATTAACTACGTCATTATTCGCTTGCGCTTGGTGCGCGGTTATGTTAAAAGCTCGTCCGCGCGTCACTTGGTTCGAGATTTGGTTAACTGGGTTCGCTTGCGTAATCTGAACTTGTAGTCTCGGGCACGCGTTCCGGAAATGACTGGGATCACCGCAGTTAAAGCACGACCTGGGTCGTGGGTTTGGGTATGCTGGTTGCGGGTTCTGCGGGTAGGCTGGTGGTGTTTGCGCGATGGGGTTGGCGGGAGGGACTCTACAGTACTCAGCAGAGTGACCAATGCGGCCACATCGGTTACATTGTCGACACGGGGTTTGGGTTGGGTGGTGAAGTCTACAGGTTGGGCAAAAGGGGTGGTTTCCTGTGTAAGGTTTCTTAGGTGGCGGGGCAGGGAGTGCGGGATTGGTTAGGGCATAGTTGTGGACTATAGGGGGAGTTGGGTAGGTTGACAGTGGGTTAGGAGCGTGTACTAGGGGTTGGTAGGCGGGTTGTTGGACAATGGGCGGGTTGGTAAGCGCATAGGCTTTGCGCCTGCGCTTGAGGTTGTTACGGTTTGAGGGTTCTGGTTTGGTTTCTGTTGGTTCTGGGACAGTCTTGGTGGGTTTGGTCCTTTCTGTTCCCCGCAGGAACAGGGTTCCTGCCCTGACATGGTTGTCGCTGAGCACATCGGCCAACTCGATGGCGTCAGAGAGGGTTGCTGGGTTTCTGGCCCATACAGAATCTTGAATTTCCATGGGGAGACCCCCAAGGAATTTCTCGATGGCTCGGCGGGAAGGGGTAACAAGGTGAGGGACAAGCAGGCTTAGTTCATGGAAACGCGTCGCGTACTCGCGCGCTTCGCCACTGTACTGCTTAAGATTCCAAAATTCTTCCTCCAGGCGCTTAACTTCGTTGGGAGGGCAGAATTCTCGCGTCAAGATTTCCTTGAATTCCTCCCAGAGCATGCTAGAAGCAGCCTCTGCGCCACGCGCATGAGCTACTCCATTCCACCATGTAAGCGCTCTAGATTCCAGGACACTGGAAGCATATAGGGTTCGTCTGTCAAGAGGGCATTGGGTATGGAGGAAAGTGTTTTCAATTTTCTCGAGCCACTGGAGCATTACGGTGGCTCCTTCAAGTCCTGTGAATTTCGGAGGGTTACCCGCATTGAAGGATTTAATGTTGTAACCGGAGGTATTGTTTTGGCTCAAAGCTTGGGCTATTGCGGCGGCCATTTCCTGGGAACGTTGCAGCGAACGTCTGCGCGAGGCTTCTCTCCTCTGATGACGGCGAGATAGCGGAGGCATTCTATAAAAGTTTTAGTTTGTTAATATCTTAGCGCAAAGTATAATCTTATAAAGCTTGGTTTCGCGGGGTTAGATACCATCAATAGTTAAAGTAAAACATGAATTTGAATGCAAACTTAATACAGATAACAAATTCGAATCGAGAATCGACAATTCATGTATCACCACGACTTTCCGAATTCTCAATTTAAAATGTCTAGTAAACGAGTATTGGAGATTGACGATTCATGTATCACCATGACTTTTCAATCTTCAATATAAAATATACAAGAAAATGAGTATTGGAGGTTGACAATTCATGTATCACCATGACTTTTCAATCTTCAACATAAAATATACAAGAAAATGAGTATTGGAGGTTGACAATTCATGTATCACCATGACTTTTCAAGTCTCCAACCTCAGAACATAATCGTAAATGGAATTTGAAAATCAACTATTCATGTATCACCATGACTTTTCGGATTTTCAATCCCAACAAACGAATATGTAAGTAAAATCAATAAAAATCGAAATTCAGCAAAAATTCGAAATATCGCGAAATAAAACATAAAACCATACGCTGCGTCTGCGCAAGCATATTTATAAATAACGAGTAATTAACAATAAGCGCGCAAACATGAGATTTCTCTCATGCGCGAGAAGGGACTCTTAGGTATTCTAGGCCGTTACGTCTAACCACCTATCCTAAAGTCAACGAGCTCTGATACCAATCTGTAACACCCCGACCAAAGGCGGATTATACATCGGGGCGCCACATATTGTTTCATTACTCGTGACACTATTGGGTGTCAATATTTAATAAATATATTCATTCGCGCACGCGCAACGTAAACACAAGATAACATAAATCAACATAAATTATTATATTATAAGACAAAATATTCGAACAACAATAACTTGTCTTGATACATTTTAATCTAAGTCCAAAAGTAAAAACGTCCTACGTGTCCACAAGCTCCAAATGTAGCTACAGCAAACCTGAACATGTGTTAAAATAAAACGTCAAACACTTGCGTGTTGGTGAGAAATCAAGTTTAATAGATAATAGATAACAAGAATCACTGCGCGCAACACGTGTATGTCTGGTGTTTAACAAGGGTGTAATCAGATTGTGATCAAGCCTAAATAGATCATAGTTCATAGTTCAATCCGTGCTCCCAAATGAGCACAAAAACAAGAAAACATCTGTGCAAGTGTAAACAAAGAAAACCGTAAACGATAGGTCTCCCGTGTTCATCTAATGGATCCATGAAAACTTCGGAATAGGCCGAACAAAGCGGTTAATGATACACACATACAAATAAACAGCCAAGTAAACGTCCTCAACACATGGGATACTGCGCGACTAAAGTTCATAAACAAGTTTAAGACTAAGTTTGTATGAACACATGAACATCCCAAAACATTAAAAATAAAAAGGGATTAGGTACGAGATTACTCACTTGATAAACGGTGCGGTGTAAGATAAAGCAAGAATCAACTTTAAACAAGCACAAGTTAACCTATAAATAAGATTATTGTTTTAATGATTTGTTTTAAGTCTTGATTATAAGTTAGCATAATTAATAAGTAAATTATTATATATAATATATATTACCGGAAAAGCAGGGCAGAACAGGGAGGAAGACGGAGGCAGAGAGGGAGGCGGCTGAGGAAGATCAACGGCAAGGAGCAAAGGAAGAGAAAGATAATAAGTATTGTGTGTGTAGTGTTAGGAAAATAGCATTATTATTTATAGGGAAACCCTAGGATACATAAATCCAGAAAAAGGGGAAAAGATTCCAAGGCAAACAGAACAAGACAAACCAAAAGATAACAAAAGATATGACGGCTGCAGGAAAAGAGAAAAAGCAAAAGGGAAGACTGACAGGGAACAGTAAACATGCATGGGAGGGTCAGATAAAGGTACTGGGCAAGCATGGGAAAAGCAGATCTCAAAAGATAATGTCAGTCACTTTTCCTGCCAACCAATGGGGTTGGTGCGCATGCTACGCCGAAAGTAACTTTTCAGACATAAGACAGGTTAGGTCAACAGCTCAAAAGATAAGATATCAAAAGCAAACAAGCAAGTTAAAACAGAAGAAAGGACACAAGACAGCGCGAGAAAGCTGCGCGCGCGAGAGGCTGCGCACACGAGAAGATTGAGCGCGCGATGGCGAAGGCAGACAGAACAAACCTTAGCGCGCGCCGCGGGAAGAACTACAAATTCACAGCGCGTCGTGGGAGGATCTACAATTCTTAGCGCGCCGCGCGAAGAACTATAGTTCTTAGCGCGCCGCGGGAAGAACTACAGTCCCTAGCGCGTAACGCAGGAACAGTCAATCTTCACGCAGGCTTCCTTGTAAGGAGTCTAGCGCGAGGAGCTGCGCAGACAACCTTAGGCGGGAAGAAACAAAGGACAACCAAAGAGAGAAATGGGGGGGGGGGGAGGTTCAAGGCTCAAAGGTTAAACAGAAGGGCAGGACGACGACAAGAGAGAGAAAGAGGCGGGACGGCAACAAGAGGGAAAAGAAGGCGGGAAGGAAAATATTATTAGTAATATATATATATTAAATGTCAAGTTTTAAAAGAAAATAATTAAATTTTAAATCATAAAAAGAATCGGATCAGAAAACGGGTACCTGGGTCGGGTCGGATCGGGGCAAATGTCACAGTACATCCTATATATAAGTGCCCTTATCGGATTTCCATCTGGAGCGTTGCATCAACTAATCGAATTTTTGTATTATAATTTAATTCATATTTAATTTTTTTTTTATTTTTCTTAAAATTTTAATGGCGTTGTTATGGTATCCCTTAATTTCATGACGAAATTCCCTAAAGTAGGGGAGACTGTAACAACTCGGACTTTTCAAAATCTATATTCTTATTAAACCCGACCCATTTCGATGTTCGCATTTATCGAGAAAATTAACTATTATTATTATTATATTATTATTTAATTAATTATATATGATATATTTGTAACTTTCAAAATATAGAATTATAACCCCAAACTAAACTATTACCTATATTTGATTCCACCTCTAATCTTTGAGGACTTTTTTTTTTGCAAATTATACATATAATACCCATTTAACCCTTTTACCCAGCAAACCTGACCCGTAACCCATGTTCGTATCCTTAACCTGATAACCCGTTTGATTTCTTGGTCCTCAATTCTCGTCACAATCATAGTAATTGAATAATTTGATATGTTATACCTTCCTTAAATCGGCCTAACCAACACCCTTGTTATGTTAAGTAAATAAAAATCAAGATCTGCTGCGTGTTAAACCTAGCCGACCCTAAACCACATTCGTTATATATGAAATCGTTTATGTAAACTCAATTAAACTTGCATTGAGTATCATCAAACCCTAGCCGTCCTTAAACCTCAACTTAATTTAATTATTGTTGCTGTTTGGTGGTCTGTTCATCAAGCTTTATAGCCTGCCCTGTTCTTGCTTAATTAATCATCTTACAAGCGTTGTTTAAGGTACTGGATTATACCATCTTGTTCGTCGTTCTATGCTGAACAAAACCCATATGGTTAATCGGCCAATTGATTAACAATATGGCCGATTAAGATTGTTAGGGTTCTTAATTGAACTGGTTATCTTGTCTGCCTAGTTATATTTTTCTGTTTCTGGGTTATATCCAACTAATCAGTTAGAGCAGTTGGTGGTGGTGTTGTGTTAAAGGCTTGCGGGCGCTGGGGACCCGTGTTCGAACCCCCAGTCCCGTTTTTATCTCTTTTATTTTTAAAAATTTGTTTTAATAAATATATTAATATGTTAATTCATCTAATTAAATATTATAAATATTATGAAACATGTAATTAATTATTGATAATTAATTAAACGTTATACTATTAAAACCGACATATAAATCGATTATTTTTCCGAACTATGGGTTACACGCTATATATATATATGTATATAGAATATATAAATATGTATATACATTATTAAAAGAATTTATAAAGGTAAATTATTTATTATCTATTAATTTTTAGTTACAATACAAATTTTTAAGGGATCCTTTTTAATAATAACTTTTAAATAAATTACTTTACACTCTTAAAACCCGTTCATATCTCGTTTTTTTATTAGTCTATTCTTTGACTTGTCGTATTCTTCGCTATTATACTTGTTAGGATTTGTCCTTGCTACGTCTCAACGTGCGTGACGTCTATTATACCATCATTCTTATCGCTTACTTTTACTCTCGCTTAATTGCTAAGGTGAGTAATTGATGTGCTAAAAGTAGTTATATAAGAATACGCTAATCTAGACACTAAGTAATAAATTCTAAACTATTAAACTTAACTAAAACCACTAACCGGCAAGTGTACCGGTTGACCCTAGTACAGTTTAGTAAGTCCGGATATCGAACCCACAGACTCTTTTAATTACGTAAACTAGCTAAATTAGACTTAACTACAGACACGACTATTTATTTATTATTATTGGGGGGTTTACTAAAAACTAATATTAAACTAATGATAAAACTAATTAATAAAACTTAAAACGACTTAAACCTGGACTTAACTCAAATGATGACGAACAACAACTTAGGCTAGAATCCCTAATGCATCAATTAACAAATGGTTGGAAAATGCTAAGTTATGGAACTGGGATCTTAAACTATTCACTTAATGATAAACCGAACAGGACCTTTGACCCTTCTCAAGAGGACACCTATGGAATCCTAATAAGCTATTAAAATTACCGGTTTTAATTACACTCACTTACGATTGCTAATTTATTTTATGACAAGTACCTCTATAAGAAATCCTACCTTACAGCGCGGAAATCAAAGGTAGTTTAATAAAGTCACTCAACTAGATAGACAAAGCTGATAAATCAAACATAGACGGACTCCTTACGAAGAACTAAATCTAGCAATCTTAATCAACAAAGACCTATCAAATAATCTATCACTTTACAGCTTTTCTAGATTAGCGTCACACTTAGGTCTCTTTGATTTATTAATATTGTTCCTATGGTTTTATTGCAAATCAACCATAAACTAGTCAAAAACACACAGTAGATGACCTAACAGAATCCTACTATATGACAGACAATCACCAATGAAACTGTGAAACAATAAAACTCGTCAAATGTAACATTCGTTACTTTTCAAATCCGAAAACCCGACCCATTTTAAATTTTCGGTTTTGTTTCTATTTAAATTCATATACTTTAATAATATTATTTATTAATCTCAATTTTCGTTATATGTATTTTATGTGATCATTTCAATGCAAATATACTTTTTACCATCCTTCTAGTATTGCATACTCATTTAAAGATTATTTATTCATGAACTTTTCCCATGCAAATCATTAGAATAAATCTTAAATTATTATTATTACCATCTTTTTCATATGTTATTTTTTTATTAACTAATAAAAATAAAGCAATTAATGTTTTAATTAAATAAAATTTACTAAAAGAGTTAAAACACTTTGAAAACCTTTTAAACCATTTTAATTTATGTTTTTAATTATATTAAGTATGATTAATTTGTAGAAATCCCATAAGACATAACTACTTCATATCTTCACTATAAAAGGAGGAAAAATCCTCCACTATTTTCACACCTCAATTCACTATTTTCTTAAGATTGAAAGCACTAACAAGTAAGTTTTATGATTCCATGCATTTTATAGCTTTGTTTTGATTTAATATTGAATGTTCACAATTTGTTCTTCATGATCATGTTACTTTTATCATAAAAATTTTATATTTTGGTTTTAAGAATCATTATGATCATGGATATCCAAAAAAAGACACTTTGATTTTTCTAAATCTTGGATCAAACCTAGTTATTGTGCACGAACAAGCATGAATATATATATTTATCTAAATCTTTTGATTTGTTGATCATCATAAACTTATATACTTTCTTTTAAATATAATGATTTATAAAAATTTCTTTTATTTAAAATATTTTACAATAGATATAGCATACTTCATATCTTTAAATTAATAATTTAGTAACTTAATTATTGTTTATGTTATTTCAACATAAACTAATATTTATAATTTCTTTAAAAGAATTTCATGCAAAACAATTAAGTTAATTAATTAGTAAATTAATTAATTATGTTACTAGAATAAACATAAATTGTTTAATCATAAATTGTTATTAATATTGTTATTTAATCTTATATTAATAAGTTATAATTATATATTTACAAATCATTCTTCAACTAATAAGCATCAAATGATTTATATAAACTTTATTCATTTTTGTTAAACTCATTACAAATCCCCAAGTCCCCATTTGCCATAGGTTAATGAAATATATATATTAAAATTAATGTCTCATTCCTAAAACTAATATTATTTAACTTTTATAATCCCAATAGTTAGTCTTTAAATTTTGTATTTCCTTTTTAATTCTAGTTCGTGACGTTCAATTGCTTCGATTTCATTTACGTACTTCCGGTTTTATTTCAAGTTTCTCTTCAACATCAATGTGAGTTTCTCACAACTCCTTTTTACTCTTTTTAACTATTTTGGGGGTAGCATATATATCATATCAAAAATTCAATTTATTTATTTATTATCTACAAACTACAATTCGCATCATGGACTTATGTGTTTACTTGTTACTTGCTTAATTATTACGTGCATGGATTTCTTCGATAAGTATGATCATACGCCCCCCTTTGCACCCATGGACCATTTGTTTCTGGTGGAAAAGGGACTTCGATCTGAGTATGTTGGTGTATAATCCTAACCGGAAAAGACCTTCATTTATTCTTTACACTCAAGGACCATTGTTTCTAGTGTAAAGAACCCTTATGTGATTTTCACAAGTTTTCATGGAATTGTATGGTTTTTATATGTTATTTTCAACTGTGTGAACTCACCAACTATTCAGTTAGTTGACTTTATTTTATATATATGCTACAGGTACTTTCGTTAGAGGATTAATTGACGAAGATATTAGAAGTTAGGTTATTTAAATAATAAACAAGAAGACATATGTTTTGTTCCTTCTTTTTGTTTGTTCATTTGAAATAACTTATGTACTTGACGCTTTGGAGCGAATTAATGATAATATTGTCACTTAATAGTGTCACATGTGTTTTGAGCAATCTGTACGTCACCCTCAGGCGTTTCCGCTTTAGCCGGGGTGTTACAGATTGGTATCAAAGTCGTGACTATAAGATAGGACATTAGACATAGTGTTCTAGTAGGTTATAGTTTATTTGCTTAATTGATTAGGTTGCATGATTAGAAAATTATGTGATCCTTATTTGATTGTTCAATGCACATTATTTGGTTATTATTAATTTGTTTATGCCATATGTACGCAAATACTATTATACTGATGATTCAATTACTTCAATTACACAAGCACACATAAGTCCAAGGCTTATGCCTAAAAACAAACAGTTTTCCAACATTTTCAATTATTGATTTTTATTGTGGTGTTCCGATATTTATTCTTCTTAAATATGGTTCTATATGGCGGGTATGTAGTAAACTGTAAGGGGGACGTGCATGTTTTCCGAAACTCTTGACACCAAGGTTATTGTAACCTAAGGATAAGAAATGCGTATAAATCCCAATCAGACGCGGGACCCGGTTGCTTACCTGGAGAGTTAGGAAAGAGCATGAACTCTATTAAGTCAAAGCATACCACTTTCAACGACATATGAATAACAACTTTAAGTTTTCAAACGCGACCATGTTCTATTTGTGAAAAGAATATGGTTGCACTCCTCTATGTTTTACAATGTGTTTTAACTAGAAGTCTGTACACGAATACCCAGCTTTTGGTTCAATTTAATTACGCATTTTTATACGAGAATAGTTAAGTTTTTTTAAAAAAATTTGTGACACGTTTCCTTTATTTATACGCTCATTTACGGATTAAACTTTTAAAATTTTGCAAAGTAATAACCGAATTTCAAACGATTCCTTTGTTATTTTACTATTATTTTTTAGAATTGAAAATTCAAAAAGTTAGGGCGATACATGAATGGTCGAATTTCAATTCGATTACCTTATTTTCATATTCATTTACCCTTATGTTTTAGAAGTGAAAATTTAAAAAGTCATGGTGGTTTATGAATGTTTGATTTTCAATTAGATTTCATTATTTATTGTAAGTTTAATATTTTTTCCATATGATTATTCAATAATTTATGAGGTTTTTGTTTATTGAAAGGTGAAAATTCATGATTTTTCATGGGAATTCCAATTTCGATTTCAAATTTGTTTCATGCGATTTCTTTTCTTTACTTGTATCTGTTAGTCGTTTTCATACTTACGTCTCAAGTCACGCGAATCTTCACGTTTCGTATCAGTTGTCACACTCAACTCGCGAAATGACAATCCAAGTCATCAGGTAAATGGCCTCAGCGATCCCGATCACCCCACGTTTGACCGCACCCACCTTCATCGCTATAGTAAATAAAAATTCAAACCCAACACCATTCTTGGAAACACAACCCAAACCCAACCAAAGAGCCTCGCATAGAAACACGTCCTTTGTATAGTATGTGTAAATCCACCGCTTTACTTCCTTGAAACGTTGATATACTTCAATTTGTGGTAGATTCAATTACCACTTATTTCTAAGACCTACCCAAACTCAACGCCACTCACCCATCTGCAAGACATGTACCTAACCATTTGTCTCAATCACATGTTTAACCTCATGCTTCAAACCTACTAACATTGTGGTGACCTTAGCACACTCGCCATACTTTGGAAGGCCTAACTTGTTTCCGCCATGCAATACCCTAACCCCTCATCCTTTGTCGACCTTATACGATTTTTCAGTTTCAATACTTAGACTTTTACAAAACTCATCAAACTCGTCTATATTTTCTTTTGCATAATTTCCTACATTTTATTTCTTTTACTAACACCTCGTGCCTAAATCTAAATCCTCAGTTATTTTTAATTTTCAGTCAAATAGATTTTCTTTAAAAAGAATTTATTATCTCTGTTGTTATTGCTACTACTACTACTCCTGCTCCTGCTACTGCTGCTGCTGCTGCTGCTGCTACTGCTACTGCTATTATTATTATTAAAGTTACTAATATTATCATCACTGCTAATATTACTACTACTACTATTGTTATTAGTACCATCACCATCACCATCATTATTATTATTATTACGGTAATTATCAATATTATTATTATTATTATTACTATTATTATTATTAATGTTAATGTTTTTATTATTATTGTTATTAGTAATATTATTATTTCTAGTATCATCGTCACTACTATTAATATAACAATATGTAAAGTAAAATATTTGCTTGAAACAAGTTTTGAGTCCTTTTGAAACTATTTTTCATTCAACAAGTCAAGTAACTTGATAATTATTTTTTTTCCTATGTCTTTGGCCAAAAGAAACATTGGTTTTTACGTTTAAAGTTTCATAAAACTTGCAAGTTTTAGCGATAACTAAAAATCTAAATATAATAGAATAAATCTTATTTCACCATGAGATATAAAAATTCCACGATTTACAACCGATTTTTGTATATTAAAATATATGTTGTATCCCTTCCTTTCTCTCCCTTTCGTTAACGCCAATGAGTTTCGGCTAAGAAATTATGGCACCATCCCTCATGTCAACTTTCATACCCCAAACAAACCGACACTTGAGAAGACAAACATTGCAAGCTACATTTTCTTTTCTTTAACTTCTTCTTCACGTATTTTTCGAACGTACCCCAAGGTGATTTTTTTATACACTTATTTAGAATATTGTTTAAGAAATTTATTTCGATTGTTCATTGATCTTTTATCCATATTCGTCTGTATTTTACGAAACGAAAATTCGTACATCATCCTTAGTCATATTTTATGAATCTTTTTACGTTTGTTACCTCGGGATCTATGACCAACTTCCCATCAACATAACCGTTAAGTGGAAATTGAGTCTATGAACATGTATGTGTACATAGTTACCTAATAGAAACCGTAATTTCATTTTATTTCTACATTTTACTATCGGTGACTGGTTCTCTCCAAACGAATTCGTTTACTTAGAACCGGGACTGTGTCCCATGTACATGCCGAGTTTATGTTACATTATATTTTTACACAAATTGTTTTGTTTATTCGTGTACTTCTCTTTCACTCGATGTTTTATTTAAACCATTTCGTGGTTCTTGATTTCATCAATTTGGAACAAATGTTTTATTCTGATTTCGAAATTTCAATTGTTTACTTTGATAAACTCAAGGTTGCTATTGGAACTTTTCTTTCACAAACTTAATGGATTCCCATATTGTGATAATAGAATATTGTTTGTCTATTTTATTTCAAATTATTAATTTATATGTTGTAATGTTCACTTTATTTCATCTCAATGTTTTATTTGAACCAATATATTGTTCTTGATTTCATCAATCTAAGACAAATACTTTATTTTAATTTTGAAGTTCTAATTATATACTTGATAAACACAAAGTTACTGTTGGAAAATTTTTCTTTTCACAAACTTAATCGATTTCAATATTTTAATATTAAAATTTCGTTTATCCATTTCATTTCGAGTTATTTCAAATTTACATGTTTATAAGATATAATTGTTTATTCATCTCGACGTTGCCATTGGTCACGTATATGTTTTATTGGAGATTTTCATTTGTTAAACATCATGATATTTTGTTACTTAAAAGTTTCGTTTATTTAAGCTATTCCCGAACCTAATGCGTTATCAAGTTGCATATTTATATTTCGTTGGTTAATACCACGTTTACTTACCACGTTATTCTCGACCCCATTATTTCAATCACATGTTACGATGTTCATAATTCTAAATGCTTCATTCTTTAACTTCATTACCTCGTTTATTTCGTTTTTCAAATCGTTTACTTGGTTTAGACTCGATGATTTTATTTACTTGACTTAGTGTTTCGCGTCGTCTGTGGTCTGAATGGTCTATCAATATGTTTTAGTAATGCTTACCCTTTAAATTCATTACTTTTTTTATTTTCAACGTTTTATATGAGAATTTTATGTAATTATAAAGTCCATGTCTTAAAACCACACAATAGAGCAGGTTATATGGACCATCCGTTGATAGAGGTAATTATGGTTCGACACGTAATGATCAAAGTCCTCGCATGGAAAATTTAATAAGTCCGGTTGTGTGAAATAACTTGGAACTTGGAATGATTTTTGGAGAACGGGGCAAATACAATATGGTAAGGGCATGGTGGATACGCCGCTGGTACATCCTATATATAAGTGTCCTTGTCATATTTCCTATTTGTGGCGTTCTTTCGGGTCATTCAAAGATCTACGTTATTTTATTTTAATTATGCATGTATAAAATTGCTAAAATTTCCAACGACTCCGTTTATTAGTTGTTCTCTTTTATTTTATTTTTTTTAATTTCGGGACGAAATTTCTAAAAGTTGTAAGTCTTATAACATTCGTTACTTTTCAAACCCGAAAACCCGACCCATTTTAAATTTTCGGTTTTTTTTCTATTTAAATTCATATACTTTAATAATATTATTTATTAATCTCAATTTTCGTTATATGTATTTTATGTGATCATTTCTATGCAAATATACTTTTTACCATCCTTGTAGTATTGCATACTCATTTAAAGATTATTTATTCATGAACTTTTCCCATGCAAATCATTAGAATAAATCTTGAATTATTATTATTACCATCTTTTTCATATGTTATTTTTTTATTAACTAATAAAAATAAAGCAATTAATGTTTAATTAAATAAAATTTACTAAAAGAGTTAAAACACTTCGAAAACCTTTTAAACCATTTTAATTTATGTTTTTAATTATATTAAGTATGATTAATTTGTATAAATCTCATAAGACATAACTACTTCATATCTTCACTATAAAAGGAGGACAAATCCTCCATTATTTTCACACCTCAATCCACTATTTTCTTAAGATTGAAAGCACTAACAAGTAAGTTTTATGATTCCATGTATTTTATAGTTTTGTTTTGATTTAATATTGAATGTTCATAATTTGTTCTTCATGATCATGTTACTTTTATCCTAACAATTTTATATTTTAGTCTTAAGAATCATTATGGTCATGGATATCCAAAACAAACACTTTGATTTTTCTAAATCTTGGATCAAACCTATTTATTGTGCAAGAACAAGCATGAATATATATTTATCTAAATCTTTTGATTTGTTGATCATCATAAACTTATATACTTTCTTTTAAATATAATGAATTATAAAAATTTCTTTTATTTAAAATATTTTACAATAGATATAGCATACTTCATATCTTTAAATTAATAATTTAGTAAATTAATTATTGTTTATGTTATTTCAACATAAACTAATATTTATAATTTCTTTAAAAGAATTTCATGCGAAACAATTAAGTTAATTAATTAGTAAATTAATTAATTATGTTACTAGAATAAACACAAATTGTTTAATCATAAATTGTTATTAATATTGTTATTTATACTTATATTAATAAGTTATAATTATATATTTACAAATCATTCTTTAACTAATAAGCATCAAATGATTTATACAAACTTTATTCATTTTTGTTAAACTCATTACAAATCCCCAAGTCCCCATTTGCCAAAGCTTAATGAAATATATATATATATATATATATATATATATATATATATATATATATATATATTAAAATTAATGCCTCATTCCTAAAACTAATATTATTTAACTTTTATAATCCCAATAGTTAATCTTTAAATTTTGTATTTCCTTTTTAATTCTAGTTCGTGACGTTCAATTGCTTCGATTTCATTTACGTACTTCCGGTTTTATTTCAAGTTTGTCTTCAATATCAAGGTGAGTTTCTCACACCCCCTTTTTACTCTTTTTAACTATTTTGGGGTAGCATATATATCCTATCAAAAATTCAATTTATTTATTATCTACAAACTACAATTCGCATCATGGACTTGTGTGTTTACTTGTTACTTGCTCAATTATTACGTGCATGGATTTCTTCGATAAGTATGATCATACGCCCCCCTTTGTACCCATGGACCATTTGGATCTGGTGGAAAAGGGACTTCGATCTGAGTATGTTGGTGCACAATCCTAACCGGAAAAGACCTTCATTTATTCTTTACACTCATGGATCATTGTTTCTAGTGTAAAGAACCCTTATGTGATTTTCAAAAGTTTTCATGGAATTGTATGGTTTTTATATATTATTTTCAACTGTGTGAACTCACCAACTATTCAGTTAGTTGACTTTATTTTATATATATGCTACAGGTACTTTTGTTAGAGGATGAATTGGCGAAGATACTAGAAGTTAGGTTATTTAAATAATAAACAAGAAGACATTTGTTTTGTTCCTTCTTCTTTGTGTTTGTTCATTTGAAATAACTTGTGTACTTGACGCTTTGGAATGAATTAATGATAATATTGTCACTTAATAGTGTCACATGTGTTTTGAGCAATCTGTACGTCACACTCAGGCGTTTCCGCTTTAGCCGGGGTGTTACATCAAACATTCCTAAGCACACATATGCATATGAATAACAATAAACATTTTACTTAATCATAAATCCATAAACGAAAACAAAATCCAAACCAAAATCCAAAATCAACAAAAGTTCATCATAAAACAAAATCCAAACCAAAAGCCTCTCGTGTCTAGGGTTCCACCCTTCCAATTTATATATTTTGCAGTTGTGTGCGTCCCCGCTCTACCGCCCCCAATTACCCATACTTTATGGTGTTTAAAACCTGATGATGGCCCAATTCTATGCATTACCAGCCCAAGTGCAGAATAAAAGCTATAATCCACTATGCATGCCAACTCCAACCAACGAGCCCATCTACATAAAAGAAATCATAATAAACACTTTAATATCATAAATCAATTAATAAGCTTTCAAGCTAGTATCTTGTGTCTTTTTACTCTTTCTTTTGTTTTCATGTTTTTTAGACGAGAGAAACATATGGAGATGTCCATAATTTAACTTATAAAAATAATATATAAATTTGATTAGTTTCAATTCCACTCATCATACTATTTCATTTAAGAATTCATCATTGAATTAACGAAAGAAAACAATTCATTACTATTATTATTTGTTGGTTTCAAATTTAGTAAAAGTACTCTATTCTAGCTCGTTGTTTCTCAGAACCTTTAAAATCCAAATATGAGCTAGATAGAAATATATTCGACAAAAACCAACTCATAAGTGTAGGAAATATATATTGAATTTATATACAATTTAGCTCATATCAAATATCCCCACACTTAAATCTTTTTTCGTCCCCGAAAAATATATAACGCAATGGAATCATAATCGAAAAACTGATCTTAAAAAAATATAGATTAATTTAACGCTCACATAAACACAAAAACCACGATTGCCGATATTGTTGTCCACTTAAACCTAACCACTAGTCTATCAAGCCCCCACGCATATTTAGCATTTAAGTTCAAATGATATAAAAAACCTATGGGTTTCACACCTTTAGAATTAAGATCCACCTACCCCATCTCAAGCATAATAAAGACAATTAAAAATCGGGTTGAAGCAGACTGGTTCAACCTATCACCGTAAGATAAGAACCCCTTAATGGTAAGAAGAAAATACACTTAGATGAAATTATGGATGATAGGTCAAGTGAGGTCGTACGAGCATTCCCTAAATATTATTGGACTTTGTCCAATGTATTCCCTAAAAAAAATATTTATCGACTAAAAACTTTCGAGCCCTAATAATGTATCCTCAGAGTCACCATCCCCTTGGTAACACGTAAACTCTCAGTCTTGTCTAGTATGTGCACTTGGGCCTCTTTTTCTTTTTTTGAGAATGCTTCTTTGGCATTTTTCGATACATAACTTTTCTCATTTTTTTGGACCAACTTTTTGGAATACTTTGTAACTTTCAAAACATAACCCTTTTTTTTTCTTTTCCTTTTTTTTCTCTTTTTTTTGTGCACTTAGGCATCTTTAACCTATAAATATATAACTAAAGACTAAAACTCGTATAAAATTGGACATTGCGGGGCGCCACCACTCTTTATTTATTTTCATCAAATGGAGTGGCGTGCTAATTTAAAGTGTATTCAATTCTCACCACCTTAGGGTAATCAGCTTATGGTAATACTCTTTATGCCTTATCAAATTTCAGCTTCACTGCCCCCCCCCCCCCCCCATAGGAGGAGAACCCACAAAATCTTAGATTAATTACGTCTATTAAGAATATGCAATGGGAAACCTTTTAAAACTAGTTGGGCCTACCGACACATCCCAAGCTTAGTACGCTTTCTTTTATATTATCTCATAATATTAGTAGTTTGAAAACCAATTTCCGATTCTAATATCATTTTCCATTATTTATTGCAAAAACAAAATTATAATTTTGGGACTTTTTTTTCAGTTTTCAAAAATATATATGTTTTCAAAAATTTTATTTTTATTTTGCCGAAAACATCAATTTCCCATCCCCACATGTAAATTTCACATGGTCCTCAAAATGAGAAAAAGGAAATTACGAATAGAATTATGCAAAAATAAAAATAAACTATGAATTGGAATAGATCCCCCTGGTAAATTGACGATATGCCTCGTGAGTCGTGTTCTGCGCCCTCCAATTCCAACACAGTCAACAAGTTATCTTCAAATAACGTCATATCTCACGAACAAAAGCAACAATACTGAAACAAGTGGCATCCCCACACTTTTTTAAAATCACATCTCATCAATCATCTCATAAGCAACCATGGAACAACCTGCAAGTAAGAGAAGAAACATCCGGCACAGCAAAGAAGTAAAAACAAAATAAAAATAAAAATAGAAGAAAAAGATAGTACCGGGTTGCCTCACGGGAAGCGCTAAGTTTACAAAAAAGTCTTCAGCCAGACTTAGTCTCGAAACCTCAATCAGGAGGCTTCTCTTTAATCCTCTTCCCATCGGTGATCCTCAACACTCTCCTCTTAAAATCAGTTGGGAAGAAACTAATTTCCAAACAATGTAGCCTCAAAAATACGCATTCGGCTCGATCCACCCATTATTAAAATTCTGAAAAAAACAATTCGGCACACTTTGATTCTTGAGCCCAAATATCTTCCTTCTTGGGGCTCTTGATTTACGTGGCGATCCACGAAAAGCTATTTCTAAAAACCGATCAGCTTTACCACACAAATGCGGATGGTGTTTCACAATGAGAAGTAGTTATTCATTCTTCAATTCTTCGAATGTCTCATTTGATTCATCTTTGACATTTAGTTTCTTAACCAGCTCCCCGAATAACAAAACTTCAAGCTCATCAATATCTCTTTCGGGGTTAAAATCTCTCTCATCTATATCAGCTAAACCCGCCAAATCTTCACCAAATTCGTCCCTAAACTCATCCTCCCAAGATGGAATACGATCCTCTGTCTTATCCTGCAACCCAACATCCTCAAACTCGATCGTCAACTCATTAAATTGTATTTGATACTTTGAGCCCGACCAGAAATCATCCATGATATCTGAAAGTGGTGCTTTTGGATTAATGCTATTGATGACAAGCAAAACATCGTATAATATCTCTTCTGGATGTGGTATGTGATCCATCATTGCGCCAGATGAGTCTTTACAACCGATAATATTCCCCATCGTGTCATACACCACGCAGAATTTAGGTTAGTAGTTGTTTTTATCTAGGTGGTCCATAATTGTCTGTATTTCTGACTCCTATATAGTTAAACCTTTTTGATCCTTATGAGGATTTTCTTTAAATATGGCCCCGTAGTAACAATCCATGAAGATCACTACAAAGATAAACTTAAACAGAAAACGATCACAAGCACCAAATAGTAGTAAAATAAAAACTATATTAAAGAAAACTAAACTAATTAAAAAAATTAAACTAAACTATATTAACATAACTCCTACGACTCAAAACAAACTATATAAAAACAACAATAAAAAGAAAACTACTTAGACTCTTATGACTAAAAACAAAAAATAGCACGTATGTAGCAAGTAAGTCTAATCAAAGCTAATAATGCAATCGCCAAGAGTCCCCGGCAACGGCGTAAAAAACTTGATGTGCTAAAAGTAGTTATATAAAAAACACGTTAATCTAGACACTAAGTAATAAATTCTAGACTATTAAACTTAACTAAAACCACTAACCGGCAAGTGTACCGGTTGACCCTAGTACAGTTTTGTAAGTCCGAATATCGAACCCACAGACTCTTTTAATTACGTAAATTAGCTAAATTAGACTTAACTAAAGACGCGACTATTTATTTATTATTATTGGGGGTTTTACTAAAAACTAATATTAAACAAATGATAAAACTAATTAATAAAATTTAAAACGACTTAAACTTGGACTTAACTCAAATGATGGCGAACAACCACCTAGGCTAGAATCCCTAATGCATCAATTATCAAATGGTTGGAAAATGCTAAGTTATGGAACCGGGATCTTAAACTATTCACTTAATGTGAAACCGAACATGACCTTTGACCCTTCTCAAGAGGACACCTATGGAATCCTAATAAGCTATTAAAATTACCGGTTTTAATTAGACTCACTTACGATCGGTAATTTATTTGTAACATCCTAAAATTTTTATAATGTTAAATAAAAGAAAGTTATGTTTAGTGATTTCACGTTTTAGTTATTTAATGTCGAGTAAGGAACGGGTCATGGGCTTAGATTATGTAAGATGGGTTAAATGAGAATGGGCCTTGGGTCCGTGGGCTTATAAATACCCATCCCAAGCCCAAGATATCATTTTATTTCCATCTTTCTCTTTTACACACTCAAAAGCACACACATAACCGACCGAGATCCGAAGTCGAGACCCGAGATTTTGTTGATAGATCTGAGTTGGTAAGGTAAGAACAAATCCACCAAAGCTTATATTACTGAAAATGGTTAGGATTTGATGGGTTAACCGAACCCGAAACCCAAACTGCCCAAATCGGACCCCTAAAACGTCGATTTTAGGCCGATTTGATGGTTGGGATTTGTAGGCGCCGATCATACGATTCCGTGGGTACCAAAATCGGGTTATTTGGCTAAGAAACGAAGGATTTATGGGCAAACAGATCTGCAGCGCGATAACTTCGCCTGCAAGATTAAGTTCGCCTGATGAACTTCGCCTTCAAGCGTAACTTCGCCTTCAAGCGTAACTTCGCCTAAGGATAACTTCGCCTACGGCCAAGTTCGCCTAAGGTATAACTTCGCCTGAAGCCAAGTTCGCCTAAGGTTTAACTTCGCCTGAAGCCAAGTTCGCCTAAGGTATAACTTCGCCTGAAGCCAAGTTCGCCTAAGGTTTAACTTCGCCTGAAGCCAAGTTCGCCTAAGGTTTAACTTCGCCTGAAGCCAAGTTCGCCTAAGGTATAACTTCGCCTGAAGCCAAGTTCGCCTAAGGTTTAACTTCGCCTGAAGCCAAGTTCGCCTAAGGTTTAACTTCGCCTGAAGCCAAGTTCGCCTAAGGTTTAACTTCGCCTGAAGTGATGTTCGTTTATAAAATAAATTAAAAACCTAATGGAAAATGTGTTAAGGCAGTTATCGAAAATAAAATTTTTCCAAGCTGACCTGGCAGCTTAACCCCAGCCAGGGGCTCTGCCCCTTGGACCCCGCTAGGGGCTGCCGCCCCTAGAACCCCGCTGCCAGGGGCGCTGCCCCCGGACCCCCGTTCGTTGTGGGTCATATATAGATAGAAATACAAAACGAGTAGTAGTAGTTAATTGATATGTGTAAATATTATACAGTTAGCCGAGCCCAGTTAAAGAAAGGAATTACGATCAACGGCGAGCGTAACAGGATCCAGGTGAGTTTCTAGCCCCATTCCTTGTTATGTTTTCGGGGCTGTGTGCATACTTGATGTGTTGTTAATACATTTATCCTAAGTGATAAGTGTATGCTATATGTGATATATGTGATATGTATGAATGATTGCTTGACGGTTCGTGAACGATCTTCGGATATTGCACGTACTGTCAGGTTGTAACGTTATAAAGCCATATGTGATATATGTGATATGTATGAATGATTGCTTGATGGTTCGTGAACGATCTTCGGATATTGCACGTACTGTCAGGTTGTAACGTTATAAATATGGTAAGTATGATATGTATGAACGATTGCTTGATGGTACGTGAACGATCTTCGGATATTGCACGTACTGTCAGGTTGTAACGTTATAAATATGGCAAGTATGATATGTATGTTTATGTGTATGAACGTAATAAAGTTAATAAAAGAAGGAAATGACGGTTGTATGGTTGTATGGTTACGAAAAGGGTACCGAGCCCTAATAATACTCGAGGTATGATGTATGGTTGTATGGTAACGAAGAGGGAATCGAACCCTACTAATATTCGAAAACAAGGGACTAGACCCTAATAATATCTGTGATGTTAGGGACCAGACCCTAATAATATCTGTGATGTTAGGGACCAGACCCTCATAATATCTGTGATGTTAGGGACCAGACCCTCATAATATCTGTGATGTTAGGGACCAGACCCTTATAATATCTGTGATGTTAGGGACCAGACCCTTATAATATCTGTGATGTTAGGGACCAGACCCTTATAATATCTGTGAGGTTATAGGGCGAAAGGCTCTTTAAAACGTATGATTATGAATGAAAAGAAAGTATGTAAGTAAGAAAGAAAGTATGTAAGTAAGAATGAAGGTATGAGTACTTATGTGTGTATGAAAGAAAGTTATGAGGTTAAGTACGTATGTATGTAATAAGGTATTGTATGGTATTGTATGATTAACTAGAACTCACTCAGCGTAGCTGACTTTTAGTATGCACGCAGGTGAGTAGGTTGAGACAGCTGGCTTGAGTGGAGGACACATGGCAGAAGACTAAAGCCTGGCATCTGAAGATCTGATATGTTTTATAAGTTATGTTTTGATTTTGAAAGACAAGAGGAATGTTTTAAGACACGATTATGAATTGATATGTAATGTTTTGTGAAAGTTTTATATTCCGCGTAAAGTTTTAATTAACTCTGATATTTAGAACTGTGTTTATGAGTAAATCCAACACGAAAGTAGGGTTACCGGTAACGGGGCCTTACATTATTTTATGACAAGTACCACTATTAGAAATCCTACCTCACAGCGCAGAAATCAAAGGTAGTTTAATAAAGTCACTCAACTAGATAGATAAAGCTGATAAATCAAACATAGACGGACTCCTTACAAAGAACTAAATCTAGCAATCTTAATCAACAAAGACCTATCAAATAATCTATCACTTTACAGCTTTTTTAGATTAGCGGCACACTTAGGTCTCTTTGATTTATTAATATTGTTCCTATGGTTTTATTGCAAATCAACCATAAACTAGTCAAAAACACACAGTAGATGACCTAACAGAATCCTACTATATGACAGACAATCACCAAGGAAACTGTGAAACAATAAAACTCGTCAAACAATCCTAAGCACGCATACGCATCGAGTGAATAACAATAAACATTTTACTTAATCATAAATCCATAAATGAAAACAAAATCCAAACTAAAATCCAAAATCAACAAAAGTTCATCATAAGCCTAGGCGGTCTAAGGGTTTAGCCAACAACCATACTCAAGAACAAAAGAAAATAAATTGGTTATGTAAGGCCCCTTTACCGGTGCATCACTTTAACGTTGGATTTACTCATAAACACAGTTCTAAATATCAGAGTTAATTAAAACATTCGTGGAATATTAAACTTCAAACCAATATGTTACATATCCATCATTTCTTGTCTTTAACGAACATTCAAATCATTTAAACTTAAAACATTGTCTTTTAAAATAACATAACATAACACTTCAATGAGATGCCAGTGTCTTCAAATCCATGTCATGTGCCTCCCCTCAAGCAAGTTGCCTCATTCTACTCACCTGCGTGCATACTAAAAGTCAGCTACACTGAGTTAGTTCTAGTTAATCAAACGACATACCATACATTTACATACAGACATATGCACCCGAAGGTACATACTTCATATTTACTTACATGCTTACATACATTCGTACTTTCATCCTTTCTTTCATACTTACGTAATACTTTCATTCTTACATATATGTTTTAAAGAGCATTTCTCCCTATTAACTTCGCCGATATTATTAGGGTCGGTTCCCTACATTCGCCGATACTATTAGGGTCGGTTCCCTTCATTTGCCGATACTATTAGGGTCGGTTCCCTTCATTCGTCGATACTATTAGGGTCGGTTCCCTACGTTCGCCGATACTATTAGGGTTGTTTCCCTACATTCGCCGATATTATTAGGGTCGGTTCCCTACATTCGTACTACTATATCATACCTGCCCTTTGCATACTTTCCTTGACAATGCGTGCAATCTTAGAAGAGCGTTCACGGACCATCAACATATCATACATACATTATTCATACATCATATATATTCATACCTACATCATTCATACATCATACATATCATTCATATCCTTAACTTCCACCTGACGGTACATGCAATATCCGAAGATCGTTCACACACCATCAAGCAATCATCATACATAAATCATACAAGGCATACACTTACCATTTAAGGTAAGTGTATTAAATATCACATCGAGTATGCACACAGCCCCGAAAACATAATAAGGAAGAGGGGCTAGAAACCCACCTCAATGCGGTTGCGTTCACCGTTTACGGTTATTCCCCTCATTAGCTGTGCACGACTAACTGTATAACAATTACGCATATTACTTACTATCACTATCCATATTGTATTTCTAGTCCAATTATAACCCTCAACGAACGGGGGTCCGGGGGCAGCGCCCCTGGCAGCGGGGTCTAGGGGCGGCAGCCCCTAGTAGGGTCCAAGGGGCAGAGCTCCTGGCTACTTAAAAGTTCAAGGGCTTCTTTGAAAATAAAATCATTCTTTTTTTTTTCTAAGTTCAGGGACCATTCTGTCATTTATCAAACTTCTGATTCGTTACTTGGTTCTTAACGAACTGGCTTATCCTAGCGAACTGGTTCTTGTAACGAATTGAAACCTTTATTGAACTGGTTATTTAAACGAATTGGACTTATAACGAACTGGACTCTTAATGAATCAGTCCAAATAGCGAACCAGTCCAAGTAGCGAATTGGACCTTCTAATTCGTTATCTCCTTCAACGAATGACTATAACAAATTGGGGCTAATTCGTTATCTTCTCCTTAACGAATCTGGACGCGAACTAAGACTAGTTCGTTAAGCTTCCCTTAACGAATCTCCTGAAGAATTACCCTTAGTTCGTTACGCCTGCTAACGAACTAGGGTTAGGTCAGAATGTCAGGGAACATTCCCTGACATCCTTACCTCGTACACCTTTTCCGGCGCCGCCTTTCCGGCGCCGTCGCCGGAAAAACGCGGTTTCGCCGGAAAAAACGAATTTTGACTCGTTTTCACCGTTTTTCACCCCGTTCGATCCAGATCTGAGCTATGGTGACCCCTAAGCTCATCATAGGTTCGGTTTATACCCGATTCCACCCGGATCTCGTGACTTAAACGGTTTAACGGTGTCGGCTCGTCGTTTCGTGATTATATCTAACGGATTTAAGCTCATACAATATCATACTATCATTACCTTAAGTCAGAATCGGTTCTTCTTCTATCTTTCGGCTAGAGAGAGAGAGAGAGAGAGAGAGAGCTCAAGTGTGTGTTTTGGGAGGTGCATGGAATGTGTGTGAAATGAAATTAAATGGGTACTAATGACTTATATAATTATAGATCATGGGCTTAATCTCATGGTCTTTTCCTCTTTCCTTCATAACCCAAGTCCATAACCCAATACTAGCCCGACTCATAATAACTCATACTTTCGTATATTAACCGAAACCAGAAAACGGGATGTTACAAGTCTTCCCTCCTTAAGGAGGTTTCGTCCCCGAAACCTAACTATTACATAAACAATTTTGGATAAAACTTGTGCATCTCATCCTCAGCTTCCCACGTAGCGTCCGATCCATTGCGATGCTTCCATATCACTTTTACTAATGAAATAACCTTACGACGAAGATGCTTCTCCTTTCGATCAACTATCTCGATTGGTTGCTCAATGTAGTTCAGCTGTTCATCAACCTCAATGTCCATTAATGGCACGTGCGATGTGTCATCAGCTAGACATTTTCTCAAATGCGAAACACGGAAGGTTGAGTGAATTCCTTCTAATTCTTCAGGCAATTCCAGTTTGTAGGCCACTTCACCTACACGTTCTATAATCTTAAACGGTCCAATGTACCTCGGACTCAACTTTCCCCTCTTCCTAAAACGAATAATTCCTTTCCAAGGCAAGACCTTGAGCATCACATTGTCACCAACTTTAAACTCAATCGGTAGTCATCGTTTATCAGCATACGACTTTTGTCTGTCTTGAGCAGCTTTCATTCTCGCTTTGATCTGATCGAACTTTGAGGAGGTTTCTTGCACAACCTCCAGGCTTCCCATCTCCTTCTTTCCAATCTCTCCCCAGCATACTGGAGTTCTACAACGTCTTCCATACAACATCTCGAATGGTGGCATACCAATACTTGAATGGTAGTTGTTGTTGTAGGAGAATTCTACTAGATCCAGATGATCATCCCAACTTCCACCAAAGTCTAAAACACAAGCACGTAGCATATCCTCAAGGGTTTGGATCGTCCTTTCAGACTGTCCATCTGTTTGAGGATGATACGCCGTACTGATGTTCAATCTCGTTCCCATTGCTTCATGGAACTTCTTCCAAAACCTCGAAGTAAAGCGAGTATCTCTATCAGAAACAATAGATAACGGTACTCCGTGCCTAGATACAACCTCTTTAATGAACAAGATTGCTAACGTCTCTGACGAGATAGCCTCTCGTATAGGAAGAAAGTGAGCACTCTTGGTCAAACGGTCCACAATCACCCAGATGGTATCATGATGCTTAACTGTACGAGGTAGCTTAGTTATGAAATCCATGGTGATGTGTTCCCATTTCCATTCTGGCATCTCCAAATGTTGCATCTTTCCATAAGGCTTCTGATGCTCGGCTTTAACTTGTAAACAAGTTAAGCACTTACTGACATAATCTACTAGATCATTCTTCATTCCCGGCCACCAATAATCTCTTTTCAAATCTTGGTACATCTTCGTAGCTCCTGGATGAATCAAATACCTTGACTTATGAGCTTCCTCTAAGATTCGACCTCTGAGATCTCCATAGCGTGGAATCCACATACGGTCAAACCTAGTCTTAACACCGTGCGTGTTTTCCATCAACTAGTCTTGCTAACCAAAAATTATTTCTTTCTTCACTAGCCCTTCATCTACCAGCACCTCTGTTTGCACTTTGACGATTTCATCAAAAAGACTTGAATTCATAATCAATTGGTATGACTTTACTGTTGCAATGACTTCCTTATTCTTACGGCTTAGCGCATCAGCGACCACATTAGCTTTACCAGGATAGTACTTAATGTCGCAGTCGTAATCCTTTATCAACTCTAACCATCTTCTCTGCCTCATGTTCAATTCCTTCTGCTCGAAGAAGTACTTTAAACTCTTCTGATCTGTGTAAATGGTACACTTAATACCATACAGATAGTGTCTCCATATCTTGAGAGCATGCACTACTGCTGCTAGCTCTAAATCATGCGTCTGATAAGTATTCTCATGGACTTTCAACTGTCTAGACGCGTATGCTATCACCTTTCCTCGTTGCATCAACACACAAACTAACCCACGATGCGAAGCATCAGTACAAACAACCAAATCCTCGTCACCATCGGGTAAAGGAAGGATTGGAGCTTGTGTGAGTCTCTTCTTTAACTCCTAAAAAGCCTCTACTTGAAACTTACCCCAACTGAATACTATCGACTTTCGGGTCATACCGGTTAACGGTGCGGCTATCTTGGAGAAACCTTCGATGAATCTCCTAGAGTAGCCAGCTAACCCTAAGAAGCTCCGTATATCAGTCGGATTCTGTGGAGTCTTCCAATTCGTTATAGCTTCAATCTTAGCTGGGTCCACGGTAATCCCTTCAGGATTGATCACGTGACCTAGGAATTGCACTTATCGTAACCAAAACGCGCACTTCGAAAACTTAGCGTATAACTTTTCTTTCTTCAGCGTCTCCAATACCTCTCTCAGATGCTCAGCATGATCAGACTCGCTCTTTGAATAAATCAATATGTCATCGACGAAGACGATAACTGACTTATCCAGCATCGGCCGACACACCCTATTCATCATGTCCATAAATGTTGAAGGAGCATTTGTTAGACCGAATGACATCACGAGGAACTCGTAGTGTCCATACCCCGTTCGGAACGCTGTCTTAGGGATGTCTACCTCCTTAACTTTCAACTGATGATAGCCTGATCTGAGATCTATTCGTGAGAACCAACTTGATCCTTGCAGTTGGTCAAACAGATCATCAATCCTTGGCAAAAGATATCTATTCTTTACTGTAAGCTTGTTCAACTCACGATAGTCTATGCACATTCTCATACTTCCATCCTTCTTCACGAACAACACCGGTGCGCCCCACGGGGAAATGCTTGGCCTTATGAAACCTTTTTCGAGGAGTTCTTGCGATTGGGACATCAGTTCCTTCATTTCAGACGGCGCTAGACGGTAAGGTGCTTTCGCGACGGGCTGGGTTCCTGGTACTAAATCTGTCTGGAATTCTATCTCTCGTTCCGGTGGCAACCCCGGAAGATCCTCAGGAAATACTTCTGGGTAGTCGCACACGATAGGAACATCTTTCATTTCTTTCGTCTCGGCCGTAGCGTTGACAACATACGCCAGGTAGGCACCACACCCTCGTCTTAATAACCCTTCGGCTTTTATCATCGAAATGACGTTAAGCCCTGAACTTTCCTTATCACCATAAACCATCAACGCACTGCCTTCCATAGACTTTAGCTTTATTATCCTACTCTTACATACTATCTGAGCTTTGTACTCGGACAACCAATCCATTCCCAAAACTACATCGAACCATCCTAAGGTCATGACATACAAGGTAACAGGGAACTCATGTCCCTCTAATTCTATCTTACAGTCCTTAACCATTTTCGTTACTTTCACCGAGGTGTCACTAGCGGTTTCTACTATGAAGGTTTCAGACACTCGACAACATTTCATTTTAGCTAGTTTACTAAATGTCGTAACTACAAAACTTCTATTCGCACCCGAATCAAATAATACTAAAGTAGAAATACCGTTTACTAAGAACGTACCGGTCACAACATCAGGAATCTGTCTAGCTTGTTCCTGGGTCAGCATGTAGGGTCTAGTTCTCGGCCTCGCTTGATCAGCATCTTTCTTCTCACTTCCTGCAGCTTCACCACTCGTACAATTCCTTGCCAAGTGACCTGTCTGTCCGCACTTATAACACGCGGGCTTCGCATAGCAATCATGAGCAAAGTGCCCCATCTTACCACATTTGTATCAGGAATTTGACCCTGATCTACACTACCCACCATGGGACTTCCCACACTTGCGGCACACCTCAGACCTAGTGCCCCACTTGCACTCTCCAGTGTGCATCTTTCGGCACGTTCTACATGACCTTTTCTCCCACACTCTCGGTTGCTTGTTCTTGGGATTCCACATCTGAGTACCAGGTCGTTTGGCAAGCGCGACCCACTTCTTCTCCTTCTTCTCTTCCATAGCCACCTCATCTGTCAAGTCCTCATAAACCGTTTCCGCGAGCCCCACAGCAGAATCAAAAGTACCTGGTCTACCAGCCTTGACCAAGACGTGAACATTCCGTGGCGGTCCCCTAAGGTAGCATTTGATCCGCTTGGCCTCGGTGTTCACCATATCTTGCACCAACCTTGACAGATGGTTGAATTCAGTGAGGTATTCGCGGTGCGTTATCTTACCTGCTTTCAGACTCAAGAACTTCATCTCAACCTTCTCTACCTCTACATCAGAACAGAATCGTTTCATCACTAACTCCTTCAAATCATCCCATCTCAAGGCCTTGATCTCTTCTCGACTCTTCCTCTGCTCAACTGTCTCCCACCAGTACATCGCCTCCTCACCGAATGATTGGGTAGTATACTAAAAGTCTGCTACGCTGAGTGAGTTCTAGTTAATCAAACGACATACCATACATTCACATACTGACATATGCACCCGAAGGTACATACTTCATATTTACTTACATGCTTACATACATTCGTACTTTCATCCTTTCTTTCATACTTACGTAATACTTTCATTCGTACATATATGTTTTAAAGAGCATTTCTCCCTATTAACTTCGCCGATATTATTAGGGTCGGTTCCCTACATTAGCCGATACTATTAGGGTCGGTTCCCTTCATTCGCCGATACAATTAGGGTCGGTTCCCTTCATTCGCCGATACTATTAGGGTCGGTTCCCTACATTCGTCGATACTATTAGGGTCGGTTCCCTACATTTGCCGATACTATTAGGGTCGGTTCCCTACATTCGTACTACTATATCATGTCTGCCCTTTGCATACTTTCCTTGAAAATGCGTGCAATCTCCGAAGAGCGTTCACGTACCATCAACATATCATACATACATTATTCATACATCATATATATTCATACCTACATCATTCATACATCATATATATCAATCATATCCTTAACTTCCACCTGACGGTACATGCTATATCCGAAGATCGTTCACACACCATCAAGCAATCATTATACATAAATCATACAAGGCATACACTTACCATTTAAGGTAAGTGTATTAAATATCACATCGAGTATGTACACAGCCCCGAAAACATAATAAGGAAGAGGGGCTAGAAACTCACCTCAATGCGGTTGCGTTCACCGTTTACGGTTATTCCCCTATTTAGCTGTGCACGACTAACTGTATAACAATTACACATATTAATTACTATCACTATCCATATCGTATTTCTAGTCCAATTATAACCCTCAACGAACGGGGGTCCGGGGGCAGCGCCCCTGGCAGCGGGGTCTAGGGGCGGCAGCCCCTAGTAGGGTCCAAGGGACAGAGCCCCTGGCTGGGGTCGAGCTGCTAGGTCAGCTTGGAAAAATTTTATTTCCATTAAATGTCTTATCACATTTTCCATTAGCATTTCAAACCATTAATTAATTTGCGACTTAAAAGTTCAAGGGCTTCTTTGAAATAAAATCATTCTTTTTTTTCTAAGATCAGGGACCATTCTGTCATTTATCAAACTTCTGATTCCTTACTTAGTTCTTAACGAACTGGCTTATCCTAGCGAACTGGTTCTTGTAACGAATTGAAACCTTTAATGAACTGGTTATTTAAACAAATTGGACTTATAACGAACTGGACTCTTAACGAATCAGTCCTAATAGCGAACCAGTCCAAGTAGCGAATTGGACCTTCTAATTCGTTATCTCCTTTAACGAATGACTATAACGAATTGGGGCTAATTCGTTATCTTCTCCTTAACGAATCTGGACGCGAACTAAGACTCGTTCGTTAAGTTTCCCTTAACGAATCTCCTGACGAATTAGCCTTAGTTCGTTACGCCCGCTAACGAACTAGGGTTAGGTTAGAATGTCAGGGAACATTCGCTGACATCCTTACCTCATACACCTTTTCCGGCGCCACCTTTCCGGAGTCGTCGCCGGAAAACCACGGTTTCGCCGGAAAAACGAATTTTGACTCGTTTTTCACCGTTTTTCGCCCCGTTCGATCCAGATCTGATCTAGGGTGACCCCTAAGCTCATAATAGGTTCGGTTTATACCAGATTCCACTCGGATCTCATGACTTAAACGGTTTAACGGTGTCGGCTCGTCGTTTCGTGATTATATCTAACGGATTTAAGCTCATACTATCATTAGCTTAGGTCAGAATCGGTTCTTCTTCTATATTTTGGTTAGAGAGAGAGAGAGAGAGTGAGCTCAAGTGTGTGTTTTGGGAGGTGCATGGAATGTGTGTGAAATGAAATTATGTAAGGCTCCGTTACCGGTAGCCCTACTTTAGTGTTGGATTTACTCATAAACGCGGTTCTAATTATCAGAGTAAATAAAAACTTTCGCGGAATAATATAAAAGTCAACCATTCATTACAACATCCATAACGTGTCTTTCAAAAACATAACATAAAACATAGCATTTCAAATATCACGAAAATCTCCAGATGCCAGCCTCTTCGGACCCTGCCATGTGTCTTCCTCAAGTCAACTGCCTCAATCGATTAGCCTGCGTGCATAGTAAAAGTCAGCTACGCTGAGTGATTTCTAGTTAATCATACTACATACAATACATTCACATACTAGCATATGCACCTGGAGGTACATACCTTCATATCTTCTTACACACTTACTTACATACGTACTTTCATTATTTCTTTCGTACTTACTTACATAATTTCATTCATACATATATGTTTTTAAGAGCATTCCGCCCTATAAACTTCGCCGATATTATTAGGGTCGGTTCCCTACGTTCGCCGATATTATTAGGGTCGGTTCCCTACATTCGTATTACTATAACATACATGTCGTTTACATACTTTCCTTGACAATACATGCAATCTCCGAAGAGCGTTCACGTAACATCAACATATCACACATACATTATTCATACATCATATATATTCATTCATACATCATTCATACATCATACATATCAATCATGCCTGTAACTACCACTTGACGGCACATGCAATATCCGAAGATCGTTCACACACCGTCAAGCAATCATCATACATAAATCATACAAGGCATACACTTACCACTTAAGGTAAGTGTATTAACTATCACATCGAGTATGCACACAGCCCCGAAAACATAACAAGGAAGTGGGGCTAGAAACTCACCTCAATGCGGTTGCGTTCACCATTTACGGTTATCCCCTTCTTGAGATGTGCACGACTAACTGTATAATAATTATACGTATCAATAAACTATCACTACACATATCGTCTTTCTAGTTTAATTATTACTCTCAATGAACGGGGGTCCGGGGGCAGTGCCCTGGCAGCAGGGTTCTAGGGGCGGCGGCCCCTAGCATGGTCCAAAGGGCAGAGCCCCTCGCTGGGGTCGAGCTGACCTGGGATTCTTTGTAACTAATTTATTTCCATTAACTGTCTTAACACATTTTCCATTAGAATTTTGAATCATCATTAAATTTGCTAACTTAAAAAGTCCAAGGGCTTCTTTGTAATTAAACCATTCTTTTATAAGTCAAGGGACTGTTATTGTCATTATGTTAAACTTCTAATTCGATACTGGTTCATAACGAATTGGCTTATCTTAGCGAACTGGTTTCTTTAGCGAATTGAACCCTTTAACGAACTGGACTCCTTAACGAATCAGTCCATAAAGCGAACCGGTCCAAGTAGCGAATTGGACTTTCTAATTCGTTATTTCTTTTAACGAATGACTATAACGAATCCGTTATCTTTTCCTTAACGAATCTGGACGCGAACTAAGGCCAGTTCGTTATTCTTTCCTCAGCGAATCAACTTAACGAATTGAACACGAACTGTAGCTAGTTCGTTATATTCCCATAGACGAACCAGCTAGCGAATCACCTGTAATTCGTTAAATTCCCGTAGCGAACTAGGGTTAGGTCAGGGAATGTCAGAACATTCCCTGACATCCTCGTATTAACTTTTCAGGCGCTGCCGCCGAAAAGCCACCGGAAAATCGCGAACACGTTGGAAAAACGAGTTTTAACTCGTTTTTCACCGTTTTTCGTCCCGTTCGATCCAGATCTGAGCTAGGGTGACCCCTAAGCTCATCATAGGTTCGGTTTATACCCGATTCCACCCGGATCTCGTGACTTAAACGGTTTAACGGTGTCGGCTCTTTGTTTTGTGACTATATCTAACGGGTTAAGCTCATACAATATTAAACTATCATTACCTCGGGTCGGTGCTCGGATTCTTTCTTGGTTTCGGCTAGAGAGAGAGAGAGAGAGCTTAAGTGTGTGTTTGAGAGGTGTATGGAATATGTGTAAATGAATGAAAATTGGGTATTAAAGGTTTATATATTTATGGATCATTGGCTTAGCCCATGGTCTTTCCTTCTTTCTTTCATACCCAAGTCCATAACTCATCTCCATTTAACCCAACACTAGCCCAACTCATATTCTAGTTATCTAAACCGATAACGACCCACTATAAGATAGACGAAATTTATTTTATTATTATAATCAAAAGTAGGATGTTACAAATTAAATGGGTATTAATGACTTACATAATTATAGATCATGGGCTTAAGCTCATGGTCTTTTCCTCTTTCCTTCATAACCCAAGTCCATAACCCAATACTAGCCCGACTCATAATAACTCATACTTTCGTTTATTAACCGAAACCAGAAAACGGGATGTTACAGGTTCAAATAATGAATTCATAAAGATAATAATAAATTCAAACCAATAATAATGATGTTTAGTTGAGTAGGTGTTGAACCAAGACGATCTCTGCTTACACCAACTTTGGTCTTCTTTTTCTTTCTTTCTTTACTTGCGATTAACAACATGGCAGCCCCTCTCATGTCTAGGGTTCCACCCTTCCAATTTATATGTTTTGCAGTTGTGTGCGTCCCCCCTCGACAGCCCCAATTACCCATACTTTATGGTGTTTAAAACCTGATGATGGCCCAATTCTATGCATTACCGGCCCAAGTGTAGAATAAAAGTTATAATCCACTATGCAGGCCAACTCCAACCAACGAGCCCATCTACAAAAAAATCATAATAAACACTTTAATATCATAAATCAATTAATAAGCTTTCTAGCTAGTATCTTGTGTTATTTTATTTTTTCTTTTGTTTTCATGATTTTTTGACGAGAGAAACATATGGAGATGTCCATATTTTAACTTATAAAAGTAATATATAAATTTGATTAGTTTCAATTTCACTCATCATACTATTGCATATAAGAATTCATCATTGAATTAACAAAAGAAAACAATTCATTACTATTATTATTTGTTGGTTTCAATTTTAGTAAAAGTACTCTATTCTAGCTCGTTGTTTCTCAAAACCTTTAAAATCTAAATATGAGCTAGATAGAAATATATTCAACAAAAACCAACTCAAAACAACTCAAAAGAGTAGGAAATGTATATTGAATTTATATACAATTTAGCTCATATCAGTAATCACTCCCATTTTTTACTTTTGTTTAAACCTTTTTGGGGACATGTGCGTATCTTATATATTTATCTATTATCTAGTATTCAAACTGCAACTGTTAATCCTTGTGTGTCTATCAGTTTATGCTTAACTTGCTATTTGCTTACTTGCTTTATTTGAACGTTGTTTTCTTACTTTGGCAACCTATGTCCATTTTTATGGCAACGGTTTAGTCCTTTCTTGGTAGCCAATGTCCATTTATATGGATTAGTTGAGCCCTTTCTTTATGGTTTGCTTTCTTTATAGTTGTTTGATTGTTATGTGTTATGGCTTATCTGTATATCTCACAGGAACAGTTTGAACTTTTACTTATTATTATATAGTGTCTCAAATCTGGTGATTTACTCACTCAACTAATCCTAATTGTTAACGATAAAGAGAGTTAAATATAGTCATAACGAAATGTATGTTTTATGACGGGTTTCGATGTGGTTAAAAAATTTTGAAAGCTACATTATTGTTAGATATAAAGGGTTATTGTTATATTTATAAATGTTATTGTTGTTATTGTTATCCTTTTTATTACTACTATTATTACTAAATATTATATACAATAATATATTAACGGAAAGATATGAGATAAAAAGTTTGAGCTTTAATAAGAGAACAATACATCTCATTTAAGCGATTGATAAAAAGGATTTATTGTTATTTTTATCTATTATGTACACCATATATATACATATTTATATGCATATATGTATATTACATGGTTAATAAAGGTTCAATGACACGAAATTAAATCCGGAGTTCGTTTATGAAGAAAATGCATATTTAAGTATATATACATGTATTAATATCAAAATCTTTGATTAAGAGTATTTAAAAATGATAATAACAATTAAAAACAACAAAACCGGGCCTGGGGGATTCGAACCCGCGCCCCAGGCTGGTTCAAGCATTAGGACAAGATGCGTTGGCCATCAGGCCAGCGCCTCAATTTGATGAAACAATACAACAGGAAAATTATATACAATGTATACATTTTATGTTCTTCCCCAAATCCAACCCTAGACTTTAAATTGGTTAAATCGCTTGGTGTTGATTCAAATTGACTTAGGGCTTTCGTTTGTTTATTAAAACGAGTACAAAGAAAAGTTTAATTACCGGAATTGATGATCAAATGAGGGTGAACGACGAGATGAGTTGTCATGGCTCTTGGATTGATCAACGAAGGTCTTAACGGCTGTGTATGTTGAAATTAGGTTAGGGGTTAGGGTCGCAATGCAATAGGGATGGTATGGTGTGATTTAATTGAATTATAGTGATGTTTATATAGTGCTTTAAGAACCATTTAGGCCGCGATTCGTTTTATTCGCAATTACGAATCAATTAGTTGTCTTTGCTAACTAATTACCATGTATAACTTGTCGGTAGACGTGTTTTAGGTTCTAAATGATTTGATTTTATCAATTTGCTTGATTTAATCCGTAAATTTTGGTCCAAGAAAAGAGGGGGATGTTTTCGGCTGTCGCAAGGGAGAAGAGAGGAGGTTAGAAATTTTGAATAAAAATTGCAACCAGGTCCCTAGTTTATGGTGGTGAGTCAAAAGTGGTTATTTTGATAGTTTAGGATTGAATTTGCATGTGCTCAAAGTTATAATTATTTATATTGAATAACTAAAAAAAATTGAACGAGTCGGGTTTTCGGGTCCGAAAATTGACGAATGTTACAGTATTTACAACTTTTTAAAAATTTCGTCCCGAAATTATAGAAAACCCATAACATAAAGAAAGTAAGTAAGGGTCTAAGAAAGAAATGATTTTTTATATATAAAAAAATACACAGAGCTTCAGGTGACCCAAATAACGCTACAAACGGAAGGCATGATAAGGACACTTGTATATAGGATGTACCAGTGGCGTATCCACCATGCCCTTATCACATCGATATTTGTAACGTTAGCCAAAATCACCCTGAGTTCCGAGTTATGACACACAACGGTATTCACCTTGAGTCCATGCGAGGATTTTGATAATTATGTGTGCACTCATGATTATTTAAATCATCGCATGATGCACATAGTTCGTCCCGTTGTGCGGGTTTGAAAACAAAGGTAAAAGAAAACTTTTTTTTAAATCGGTATTTAAATGGAATCACTTGATCAAGAGCAATGAAGTAATGAAAATTGATGAACATAAGTAACTAGTAAAATAATCCAAAGAAAAATGACGAAATTGTTGAAGTTAACCATCGAGAGTAATAACAACAAAATGAAATAAATAGATAGAGGAAAATTTTGAAATTATATAAGTAACTTACACATACGATGTAGAGAAAATACTTGAGTTGACGAGAAAACTCACGTAATAATAAATAGGTTCACACAACAAACAAATCACATGACTTATGAGTATAATAATAGATAAGGTTTGAAACCAAGATTATAAAATCGATGAGATGAGATAAGAGTACCATGAGGATGAGGTGAGTTTGGAGGGTTTGGGTAGCCATGTATTAAAATATCATAATAAAATTTGTACATGTGACTCCTATTAGATAACTATGTACAACACATGTTCATAGTCCCAATTTCCAACACGTTTGTAGGAAATCGGTCATAGGTAGTTTATGATACAAATACGGTACTATTAGATAACTATGCACATCACCATGCACATAGTCCAGGTAATTAACCGGTCATAGACCACTTAAATCATGATAATAGATTGTGTAATAATAAATAGTGCACTAAACGACAAAATAGGAATAAATGAGTGATTGAACACCATTATAAATAACCATAATTCTCATTCATAACAAAACTGGAGATTTAATGAAGTCAATACATTAGATTTAAATGAAGAACTAAATAAACGAAACGTCTTTGCGTAGCATGTCTTCATAAAGGGTTAGGCTTAGACTTGGGAACCGTTGATGTAACACACTTTCCCTTGAGTAGCTTGGTCACTTGAGGGTGGTTGGTTGATTGGGGTTTGGTTGACTTGAATTGGTTGAATGGGTTGGACTTGAATTGCTTGGATGGGTTGAGCTTGGATTGGTTGAAGTTGATTTACTTGGGCTTGGTAGGCTTGATATTGAGCGGTTTGAGTTAGGTAGGATTGAATTTGGTTCATGTGTGTGAGTCTTGGGCATGCATTGCGAAAATGGCTAGGGTCTCCACAATTGTAACAAGCTCTAATAGTTGAGGGTGCTTGAGTAAACGTTTGAGTATAAGGTAAGGGTTGGATAAGAGGTGAGGTAAATGGTTGCATCAAAGGTTGGTTGCATTCACGACATGTGGTAAAGAGGTGACCAAATCGATTGCAATGGGTGCATTGTCGACACTTGAGGTTAAGCGAATGGTGAAAGTTACACGTATCTTACAATGGGTGGGGTCCTGTGTAGGGCTTCTTGGTGAGTTGGGTTTGTGATTGGGCCAGAACATAATTTTGGGAATTGGACTTTCTTTTATTGTTGCGGTAATGAGGAGAGTTGCTGTGCTGGAAGGATTCGGGCTATGAAACTTGGGTTTGGGAGATTCGGGCTTGGGTTCTTTGGTGGGCTCGGATGCAGACTTATCATTGGGCTTCTTGGAATTTTTCCGCGTCAAGTTCCCGGCCTTAACGTGGTTTTCGATGAGTGTACCTGCTAAGGTGATGGCATCATGGAGGGTTTGAGGGTCACGACTTAGGACGGAATCTTGGATTTGCATAGGCAAACCCGAGATGAACTTGTCGATTGGACGTTCAAGGGGAGTGACCATGTGAGGGATGAGAAGGCTCAATTCATGGAAACGATCGTTGTAGATGGCGTCATTTCCACTTTTTTGTTTCAAATTCCAAAACTCCTCTTCCAACTTCCGAAGCTCATGTTTTGGGCAAAACTTCTTGAGCATGAGTTTCTTGAGGTAATCCCATGGCAACCTCGGCGCCAAGCCTGCGCTTCTCACCGTTCCACCAATTGAGGGCATTCTTTTTTAGCATGCTCGAGGCGTAAGTGGTTTTCTTGTCCTCAGGACAATCACAATGGAGGAATATGCTCTCTGTTTCTTCGAACCATTGGAGGAGAATGGTAGCACCGTCGATACCGAAGTATTCGGGCGGGTTGGCACTCTTGAATTGTTTGAGGGGTAAGCAATTGGGTTCGGAGTTGTGGATAATGAAGAAGCATTCACAGTTTGCAATTGATAGATGATCGTTGGGAGGGCTTCCACGATGCCTTTAGCAATGCGGGACGACATGCTGCGGCCAGAGTTGCCGCTGCGACGGTTACGGTTGATAAGGCGGGAATAAGACATGCTACAATGACGACACGTGAAAAATTTATTATGATTTTTGAAACAGAAAAATTGTATAACTTGTGAAATTTTGAGTTTTGTGAAAATTCACGAGAATACAAAATAAAATTTTAATAACTTTAACTTAGGGTATTGATGAAATTGATAATTTGAGAAAAAAAGTTTCATTCTTAACAAAATAACAAAAATCTCATCGTTGATTTAAGAGTGTGATCGTCACATGACCACGCTTGATACAATGAGGGTAGCAGATTCGGGTATGGTTGGGGTGATATGCTTTGGATTAATAAGTTCCACACCCTTATCGAACACTCCAGGAAGGCAACCAGGTCTCGCGGTTGATTGAGATTTATGCGCATTGCACTTCTTTTGGCTCGCAAGCCTTGGTGTCAAGGGTTCGGTTAACAAGTGTGTCACTCTTACAGTTACTACATATCCATCCCACGAATCATCCTCAAGGAGAGGGGAGTAAAAAGGCGGGATTTCTTAAGGAATTTCCCATTTTTTAAAAAAAAGTCATCCTAAAGTTTTGAAAACAATTTTAAGAGTGAGGCATAGCCTCGGATTAAGTGTGTGATTTTGTGTACAAGAATAATATTAAATCATTAAATAATATTTAAGCTACTGCAATCAATAATATAATTCAGGATGCAAACACGTAAAGACATATCATGTATAAGGACCCTAAGCATGCTACTAGGCCGTTATATCTAACCACCTACCTTATAGCCTTCGGCTCTGATACCAATCTGTCACACCCCGACCAAAGGCGGAACATGCCAGGGCGTAACGTATTGATTGGACAGTAGCTCGAAAGACACTAATTAAAGTGACAATAATTATTTAATTCATTAATATCAAAACAAGTACACAAATTCAATAAACAGAACAATTACATCATATTTATTGTTTGAATAAATAACCTATGGTAAAACTAATATCTTCAATCTTGATCAATGTAAATTACTTATACCTGTAGCATGTATAAAAATAGAGTTTGTCAACACGAATGTTGGTGAGAATACATAAGTTTTAGTTGAGATACATATATAGATAAAAACCACAATTCATATGTAAATGATGAGTATTACTATTTCTATGAAAATTTAAACAACTAAATAGATGTGGACCCGTTCTTATTGATATGAAATCAATGTATTTGGGTAAATGTATGATCACACTAGATGAGGATGAGATACCAACCACGAAACATAAAATAAACAATTAAGCACATAGAGCATTATCATAGAGCATGCAATAGTCACACATAAACATATATTGAATTGTGTTTTGAATAGGTGTGGAATAAAAATGTGTAATGTAAATAGGGTATACATGTCACCACTAAAACTTAAAAGATGAAAAAGGGGGATATGTAAACTCACCTTATAGCGTAGGATATACGAGGACGAGATAATAAAAGAAAAGGCTAGGATGGAAACGGTCAAGCTCCTCGAGGTTTGCCGACAATTAATCCTATATGTTAACGATAAAGAGAGTTAAATATAGTCATAACGAAAAGTTAAGTTTTATGACGGGTTTCGATGTGGTTAAAAATATTGAAAGCTACATTATTGTTAGATATAAAGGGTTATTGTTATATTTATAAATGTTATTGTTGTTATTGTTATCCTTGTTATTACTACTATTATTACTAAATATTATAGACAATAATATATTAACGGAAAGATACGAGATAAAAAGTTTGAGCTTTGATAAGAGAACAATACATCTCATTTGAGCGATTGATAAAAAGGATTTATTGCTATTTTTATCTATTATGTACACCATATATATATATACATATTTATATACATATATGTATATTACATGGTTAATAAAGGTTCAATGACACGAAATTAAATCCGGAGTTCGTTTATGAAGAAAATGCATATTTAAGTATATATACATGCATTAATATCAAAATCTTTGATTAAGAGTATTTAAAAATGATAATAACAATTAAAAACAACAAAACCGGGCCTGGGGGATTCGAACCCGCGCCCCAGGCCGGTTCAAGCTTTTGGACAACATGCGTTGGCCATCAGTCCAGCGCCTTAATTTGATGAAACAATACAACAGGAAAATTAAATACAATGTATGCAGTTTATGTTCTTCCCCAAATCAAACCCTAGACTTTAAATTGGTTGAATCGCTTGGTGTTGATTCAAATTGATTAGGGCTTTCGTTTGTTGATTAAAAACGAGTACAAAGAAAAGTTTAATTACCGGAATTTATGATGAAATGAGGGTGAACGACGAGATGAGTTGTCACGGCTCTTGGATTGATCGACGAAGGTCTTAATGGCTGTGTATGATGAAATTAGGTTAGGGGTTAGGGTCGCAATGCAATAGGGGTGGTATGGTGTGATTTAATTGTGTTATAGTGATGTTTATATAGTGCTTTAAGAACCATTTAGGCCGCGGTTCGTTTTATTCGTAATTACGAATCCATTAGTTGTCTTAGCTAACTAATTACCATGTATAGCTTGTCGGTAGACGCGTTTTAGGTTGTCAATTATTTGATTATATCAATTTGCTTGATTTAATCCGTAAATTTTGGTCCAAAAAGAGGGGGTGTTGTCGGCTGTCGCAAGGGAGAAGAGAGGAGGTTAGAAATTTTGAATAAAAATTGCAACCAGGTCCCTAGTTTATGGTGGTGGGTCAAAAGTGGTTATTTTGATAGTTTAGGATTGAATTTGCATGATGCTCAAATTTATAATTATTTATATTGAATAACTAAAAAAAAATTAAACGAGTCGGGTTTTCGGGTCCGAAAATTGACCAATGTTACAATAACCAGCCTAAAAGAAATAAACAAGGTTGGTTTAGGATTTATAGGATTCGGTAAGCGATTTAAGGGTTTTAAAAACTAGGTGTGGATTTTGTTAAACATTTTAGAATGATTTTAAATAACTAGTTAGTAATTAATAAGAAATTTTATTTACTATAATTTAAAGTTTAATAATAATAATAATAATAATATTAATATTAATATTAATATTAATAATAATAATAATAATAATAATAATAATAATAACCACAACAACATGTAGTTGCTTGTCTTCACCCACAACCCAATTCCCAGACCTTTTCTCACCTTCAAGTTCAAAATTCATTCTTTTTAAAATGCTAGAGCATTCATTGAGAATATCACAATAAGAAAAACGATGTGTTTAATTTACCTCAAGTTTGTGCCCAAACCGCTAATGGTGTATCTCACCGCAAAAGAACACGCGGCGGCGGCGGCTAAAAAAAATAAGGAGATCGGTTGAGTGAGGGGAAATGATTTGCGAGTTGGTTGTGTTTGGAAAGCCAGCGGAGTCGGCTAATTATATAAAGTTACCAACGCGGTTTTGTAATTTCGGTAAGTCCGTGATTTCTGGCTGGATTGATTTGAGGTTTTAAATGCGAATTGAATTTCAATATTGGCGGCGAAATGTTTGGTGAAAGATTCCCGAGTCACACGGTTAATCAAGGGTCGGATCAGGTCATAAATTTGGTGTTAATAATTCGCCGTAAAAGGCGACGGAGTGTCCGAGGAGTGTGCATGAAGAAGAAAGGAGTTCAAAATAAGTTTTCTGATTTGGAAAAAATGATCCTTCCACTTCATAAAATCAAGAATCCATCCATTAACACAAAAAATGTTCTTTCTAAACAAATTATAAAACTATAATAAATAAATTCATCGATTTATTAATAATTGCGGTAAAAAAATTAACGGGCCGGGTCTTCGGGTTTGAAAAATAACGAATGTTACAGTATTTACAACTCTTTGGAAATTTCGTCTCGAAATTAAAGAAAACCATAACATAAAGAAAGAAAGTAATTGTCAAGAGATTTTTTATTGATTTCTTTTATAAAAAAAATAACACAGATCTTCAGTTGACCCAAATAACGCCCCAAACGAAAGACATGATAAGGACACTTATATATAGAATGTACCAGTGGCGTATCCATCATGCCCTTATCACATCGAAATTTGTATCGTTACCTAAAATCACCCTCGGTTCTGGGTTATGACACACAACCGTATTCACTATGAGTTCCATGCGAGGACTTTGATAATTATGCGTGCACTCATAATTATTTAGGTCGTCACATGATGCACATAGTTCGTCCCGTTGTGCGGGTTCAAAAAAAATAAGGTAAATGAAAAACTTTTTAAGTCGATAAATAAATGGAACTATATGAGCAAGAGCAATAAAATAAATAAATGAGTGAAATTTGATTAGCATAAATGGCTAGTAACAACTTTGCAAAATAAAGCGAAATTACTAAGTTAATCGTCAAAAGTAATAATAACTAAATTGTAAGGCCCCGTTACCGGTGCCTCACATTTGGACGTTGGATTTACTCATAAACGCAGTTCTAAATATCAGAGTAATTAAAACTTTCTCGGAAATAATAAAACTTAAACCATTCGTTACAAACATCCATATTTTTTTCTTTTAAAACATAACTAAAATTATAGAAATAAACATTGTAGCAAAATCCTCAGATGCCAGCCCCGTTCAACTCTGCCAGGCGTCATCCTCAAGCTAACTGCCTCATTCTACTCACCTGCATGCAATTCCTTCATATCATACTTTTATTTTTATTTATATTTATTTTATATACTTTCTTTCATTCTCGTATTCCATAACATACGTACTATATATATATATATCCAACATAGGTATATAAGTAATCACATCATCTAACTATCTCCCGACAGTACATGCAATATCCGAAGATCGTTCATGTACCGTCAAGCGTTCTTTATAACATACGCCTATATCATAATAGGCATACACTTACCACTTAAGGTAAGTGTATTAACTAATCACATCGAGTATGCACACAGCCCCGAAAACATAACAAGGAGGTGGGGCTAGAAACTCACCTGGATTCTGTTGCGTTCACCGTTAATAGTAATCCCCTTATCTAATTGAGCACGGCTAACTGTTATTTATACATGTGTGTTAATCATCCGTATACTTAATTAAGTGGGTTATTTAGTTAACCTATCCATCATATAAGTTGGGCTTGTTGTTAGACTTAGGATAATGGGCCAGCTTGTTAATTATCTGGGCCCAACTGGACTCAAGCCCAAAACCCAACGGAGGACTAGTCAGCCGAGAACTCTTGGCAAAGAACTCAACCCGACCGAGAACCATGGTCTTGACCGAAATCCAAGTTTGACCATGATCCCTGTCACCGAGAACTCCCAGGCAGAAAACTCGTGGCCGAGAACTCTGGTTGGTTGCATGTTGACCGAGAACCACATGGTTTGACCAAGGATTCCCAATTTTGGCCGAGAACCCCCAGTTCAGCTCATTTTCTATTTTATGTTTTCACCTTACCCAGATTACTTGTTCCATGGCTAAAATCATGAACTTTTAACACTTATCATAATCATTTATACCCGTTTTACACCCATTACTATCACGAATTCAAGATCTAACCCTTCCTAGTCATAAGGATTGAACCTTAAATCCTAAGAACGTTCTCAATGTCCATCAATGGCACGTGCGACGTGTCATCAGCCAGACACTTCCTTAAATGAGAAACATGGAAGGTTGAATGAATTCCTTCTAACTCTTCTGGCAAATTCTGCTTATAAGCCACTTCTCCTACCCGATCCACGATCTTAAACGGTCCAATGTATCTCGGACTCAACTTTCCCCTATTTCTAAAGCGAATGATCCCCTTCCAAGGCGAGACCTTGAGCATCACATTGTCCCCAACGTTAAACACGATTTGTCGTCGTCGCTTATCAGCATACGACTTCTGTCTGTCTTGAGCAGCTTTCATTCTAGCCTTAATCTGATTGAACTTTGAAGACGTTTCTTGAACAACTTCTAAACTTCCTATCTCCTTCTGACCAATCTCTCCCCAACACACCGGGGTTCTACATCGTCTACCATATAGCATCTCGAACGGTGGCATACCAATACTTGAATGGTAGCTGTTGTTATAGGAGAACTCTGCCAGATGCAGGTGATCATCCCAACTTCCACCAAAGTCTAAAACACAAGCACATAGCATATCCTCAAGGGTCTGGATCGTCCTTTCAGACTGCCCATCGGTTTGAGGATGATACGCCGTACTGATGTTTAACCTCGTTCCCATAGCTTCATGGAACTTCTTCCAAAACCTAGAAGTAAACCGTGTATCTCTATCAGACACGATCGATAACGGTACTCCATGCTTAGTTACAACCTCTTTTATGAACAGGTTTGCTAACGTTTCTGACGAGATAGCCTCTCGTATAGGCAGAAAGTGAGCACTTTTGGTCAAACGGTCCACAATCAACCAGATGGTATCATGATGCTTAGCTGTACGAGGTAGCTTAGTTATGAAATCCATGGTGATGTGTTCCCATTTCCATTCAGGTATCTCTAAAGGCTGCATCTTCCCATAAGGCTTCTGATGTTCGGCTTTGACTTGTAGACAAGTTAAGCACTTACTGTCATAATCTACTACATCATTCTTCATTCCAGGCCACCAGTAATCTCTTTTCAAATCTTGGTACATCTTTGTAGCTACAGGATGAATCGAGTATCATGATTTATGAGCTTCATCTAAGATTCGACCTCTAAGATCACCATGGCGTGGGATCCACATACGGTCAAACCTAGTCTTAACACCATGAGGGTTTTCCATCAGCTCATCTTGGTTGCCGTAAATCCTTTCTTTCTTTACTAACCCTTCATTTACTACACCTCTGACTGTACTTTGATGATTTCTTCGAAAAGACTTGAATTCATAATCAACTGGTATGACTAGATTGTTGCAAGGACTTCCTAATTCTTACGACTTAGCGCGTCGGCGACCACGTTAGCTTTATCAGGATAGTACTTAATATCGCAGTCGTAATCCTTAATCAACTCCAGCCATCTTCTCTGCCTCATGTTCAGCTCTTTCTGCTCGAAGAAGTACTTTAGGCTTTTATGATCTGTATAGATGGTACACTTAGTACCATACAGGTAATGTCTCCAAATCTTAAGAGCGTGCACTACTGCTGCTAGCTCCAAATCATGAGTCGGGTAAGTACTTTCATGAACTTTCAACTGTCTAGATGCGTAAGCTATCACTTTTCCTCATTGCATCAACACGCAACCTAACCCACGATGCGAAGCAACCAGGTCCTCGTCACCATAGGGTAAAGCAAGGATTGGAGCTTGCGTGAGTCTTTTCTTTAATTCCTGAAAAGCTTCTTCTTGGAACTTTCCCCAACTGAATACTATCGTCTTTCGGGTCATACCGGTCAACGGTGCGGCTATCTTGGAGAAACCTTCGATGAATCTCTTATAGTAGCCAGCTAACCTCAAGAAGCTTCTTATATCAGTCGGATTCTGCGGAGTCTTCCAATTTGTTATCGCTTCAATCTTAGATGGGTCCATGGTAATCCCTTCAGGATTAATCACGTGACCTGAGAATTTCACTTCTCGTAACCAGAATGCACATTTTGAAAACTTAGCGTACAACTATTCTTTCTTCAGAGTCTCCAATACCTCTCTCAGATGCTCAGCATGATCAGACTCGCTTCTGGAATAAATCAATATATCATCGATGAAGACGATAACTGACTTATCCAACATCGGCCGACACAACTATTCATCATGTCCATAAATGCTACGGGAGCATTCGTTAGACCGAATGACATTACGAGGAACTCGTAGTATCCATACCGCGTCCGAAACGCTGTCTTAGGGATGTCTGCCTCTTTCACCTTCAACTGATGATAGCCTGATCTGAGATCTATCCGTGAGAACCAACTTGAACCTTGCAGTTGGTCAAACAGATCATCAATCCTTGGCAAAGGGTATCTATTCTTTACCGTAAGCTTGTTCAACTCGCGATAGTCTATACACATTCTCATGTTTCCATCTTTCTTCTTCACGAATAACACCGGTGCGCCCCACGGGAAACACTTGGTCTAATAAACCTTTGTCGAGGAGTTCTTGCAGTTGGGACATCAGTTCTTTCATGTGCTAGACGGTAAGGCGCTTTCGCGATGGGCTGGGCTCCTGGTACTAAATCTATCTGGAATTCTATCTCTCGCTCCGGTGGCAACCCCGGAAGATCCTTTGGGAATACTTCTGGGTAGTCGCGCACGATAGGAACATCTTTCATTTCTCTCATCTCGGCCGTGGCGTTGACAACATACCCCAGGTAGGCACCGCACCCTTGCCTTAACAATCCCTCGGCTTTTATCATTGAAATGACATTAAGCACAGAACTTTCCTTATCACCATAAACCGTCACCGCACTACCATCCAAGGACTTTAACCTTATCACTCTACTCTTATATACTATCTGAGCTTCGTACTCAGACAGCCAATCCATCCCCAAAACCACATCGAACTCTACTAAGGTCATTACATACAAGGTAACAGGAAACTCGTGTCCCTCTAACTCTATCTTAGCGTCTTTAACCATTTTCATTATTTTAACCGAAGTATCACTAGCGGTTTCTACTATAAAGGTTTCAGACACTCGGCAACATTTCATTTTAGCTAATTTACTAAATGGTGTAGCTACGAAACTTATGTTCGCACCCGAATCAAACAATACAGAAGCGGGAATATCGTTTACTAGAAACGTACCTGTGACGACATCTGGAATCTGCTTAGCTTGTTCTTGAGTCAGCATGTAGGCCCTGGTTTTTGGCTTTGACGACTCAGCATCCTTCTTTCCACCACTACCCACTTCAGTACATTCCCTGGCCATATGACCCTTCTTCCCGCACTTGTAACATGTGGGTTCAGCGTTGCATTCATGAGCGTAATGCCCCACCTTCCCACATTTGTAGCAGGCATTGACCCTAGTCTAAACTCCCTATCATGAGCCTTCTCACACTTATGGCACACATCAGAACCAGTACCCCACTTGCACTCACCACCGTGCATCTTACCACAAGTCTTACATGACTTCTTTTCCCACACTTTCGGTTTCTTATCCTTGGAGTTCCACAACTGAGTACCAGGTCGTTTAGCAGGAACAACCCATTTCTTCTCCTTCTTCTCTTCCACCGCAACTGAGTACGAGTTCGACCGCAGAGTCAAAAGTAGCAGGTTTAGTTGTCCTGACTAGCATGCAGACTTTCTGTGGCAATCCCCTCACATAGCACTTGATTCTTTTAGCCTCAATGTTGACCATATCGGGCACCAACCTAGACATTCGGTTGAACTCGGTGGTATACTCAAGATGAGTCATCGTCCCAACTTTCAAGTTCAGGAACTTCATCTCCGCCCTCTCAACCTCGGTGTCAACACAGAATTTCCTCATAACCAGTTCCTTCAGATCTTCCCACTTCATAACCTTGATTTCCTCTTGACTCTTCCTCTGCTCAATCGATTCCCACCAGTACATCGCCTCATCTCCAAATGACTGGGTGGCGTAACCGACAGCTTGGTCAGGACGACAATCGCTGATTCAGACAATTTTATCCATGGCGGTTATCCACTGAAGAGTAGCAATTGCATCACCTAAACCGGTCAGCTTTGGCGAGTCACATCCTTTGAAAGACTTATAGTTGCACCCACCTCAGCCTCTTTTCCCATCACCGGCTTTCACCGAATTAACCCCACTCGGGGCCTCCCTCTCTTCTTCTTCGTCTCTCCTACCATCACCTCCTACCCCTTCAGCAGTTCTTTCACGGCTTCCAGCAGACCCTCCAGGAGTCATATTCTTCACAGTAATGGCTGCAGCTTGAACAATAGCTACTTGGATTGCGGGATCCAGTTGAAACCCTTCATTATTGTTCGGATTTCCACCAGCTGCGCTTCCCTCATCTCCGGTGTTAGAAGCTATTTCAACTGAACTTGTCGGACACGACAAGGCCTGCCACGACGTCCAGTGAGACCTCCAGCTCCAGCAATCTCTCCAGCTCTCGCATTTCCTTCCGTTCCAGCCATCGTATTCTATAAGGGAAAACACAAACATCATCACTCAAGGAACTATTTAGTACAAGGATAGTAAGGATAACAGGTAATAACAGTGGCCAGCTGTGATTAGCTGATCACGTTACTTTCCGTGTCCTATACACTTCCCTTCATGAGTCTATTTGTGCCGGTTCTACTACAGTTAATCAATCAAGGAATTCAATTAATCCTATCTCTAGTATTAGCATACATTATTCAATCATACACTTTACCTTTACTAACCTTGCTCGATCGACACATGGCATTCTTGAACTGTCATCTTCTTACTTAAATCTCATTCTCTGTTCAAGTTTAAGCATGTAGGATGCTTAAATCTCTCGAACTTTGCTCTGATACCAACTTGTATGGCCCCGTTACCGGTGCCTCACATTTGGACGTTGGATTTACTCATAGACACATTTCTAAATATCAGAGTAATTAAAAATTTCGCGGAAATAATAAAACTTAAACCATTCGTTACAAACATCCATATTTTTGTCTTTTAAAACATAACTTAAATTATAGAAATAAACATTGTAGAAAAATCCTCAGATGCCAGCCCCGTCCAACTCTGCCAGGCGTCCTCCTTAAGCTAACTGCCTCATTCTACTCACCTGCGTGCATACTAAAAGTCAGCTACGCTTAGTGAGTTCTAGTTAATACAATCGACACACAATACATTCTTATATTACATACTTATCCTTCTTTACTTTCTTTCATACATACATAAGTATATACTTTCATTCTTACCTTCATACCTTCTTTCTTTCTTTCATACCTCATATTTTATCTTTCTTTACATACATACTTATACATTATAAAGAGTCTTTCGCTATATAACCTCACATATATTATTAGGGTCTGCCACCCTAAAAGAGCCTTTCGCCCTATAACCTAACATATATTATTAGGGTCTGCCACCCTTAATGAGCCTTTCGCCCTATAACCTCACAGATATTATTAGGGTCTGCAACCCTTCTTCACAGATATTATTATGGTCTACCACCCTTTGCTGTCAATTCCTTCATATCATACTTTTCTTTTTATTTATATTTATTTTATTTACTTTCTTTCATTCTCGTATTCCATAACATACGTACTGTATATATATATCCAACATAGGTATATATGTAATCACATCATCTAACTATCTCCTGACAGTACATGCAATATCCGAATATCGTTCATGTACCGTCAAGCGTTCTTTATAACATTCACGTATATCATAATAGGCATACACTTACCACTTAAGGTAAGTGTATTAACTAATCACATCGAGTTTGCACACAGCCCCGAAAACATAACAAGGAGGTGGGGCTAGAAACTCACCTGGATTCTGTTGCGTTCACCGTAATAGTAATCCCCTTCTTTAATTGAGCACGGCTAACTGTTATTTATACATGTGTGTTTATCATCCGTATACCTAATTAAGTGGGTTATTTAGTTAATCTATGCATCATCTAAGTTGGGATTGTTGTTAGACTTAGGATAATGGGCCATCTTGTTAATTATCTGGGCCCAACTGGACTGAAGCCCAAAACCCAACGGAGGACTAGTCAGCCGAGAACTCTTGGCAGAGAACTCAACCCGACCGAGAACCATGGTCTTGACCGAAATCCAAGTTTGACCGAGATCCCTGTCACCGAGAACTCTGACCGAGAACTCCAAGGTAGAGAACTCGTGGCCGAGAACTCTGGTTGGCTGCATGTTGACCGAGAACCACATGGTTTGACCAAGGATTCCCAATTTTGGCCGAGAACCCCCGGTTCAGCTCATTTTCTATTTTATGTTTTCACCTTACCCAGATTACTTGTTCCATGGCTCAAATCATGAACTTTTAACACTTATCATCATCATTTATACCCGCTTTACACCCATTACTATCACGACTTCAAGATCTAACCCTTCCTAGTCATAAGGATTGAACCTTAAATCCTAAGAACGTTCTTTAAGTTAGATCTAGGGTTTCATTCATGGACCGAATCTAACCATGAGTCCTTTACGTCCATATTAATCATCAAGTTTGAGACTTTATGATTTATCTAGACTCGATCTAGTCTATGTTCAATTTTCATGGCTAACCGTTCATAAAAACGTAACCTTTAAACGTAAAGAACATACCTTTAGACGCTTGGTAGGTCTCGGCTAGCTTGGTTATGAGCTTGGATCTTGTAACTAGCTTGAATATAGAGGATGGATCAAAGATATTGGCTCGTTTGATTCTTGGATCACACTTCTCTCTTGCGGCCGAAAAGGAAAGGAGTATGTGTGTTTAAGGTGTAAGCAAGGTGTGAAATGGATGGAAATGGAAAGATTTAGGGTTTAAGGGGTATTTATACACCCTTAAGCCCATGGACCTAAGGCCCATCTTTCCTTTCTAGTCCATGATTAATTTTCTAATTAACCTCATTATCTTTCCCTTTTACCCTTTTACTATCTATCTTTTTACTCAAGTAACTTTCCATTATAAGAAATAATATGTAAAATATTATTTGAAAATTCGGGATGTTACATAAATTAAATAAATAGATAGAGGGAATTTTGAATAGAAATACTTAGGTTGACTGATGTGTGCTGTGCGTTGCGGTTAATTATTAATAGATTGAATGATTTGCTTTGGCACAAGATCGTGTTTTAAATTTATAAAAGTGATTTCTACAAAGACTAAACACACACAAAATAGGCAAGTGTATCTATCGTATATGTAGAATAATATTGGTAAGAACCAAGTATCGATCTGTGGACACAAATGTTTCTAATAATAAATCGTCGTTTTACTTTAATCGGAGGTTGTAATCATTTTGGGGTTAATTTTGAACTTTTTATAAAATATAAATACTTATATATAATATATAGGTGACAAAGACGTGAGATTCTAAACGAGTAGTTCAATTACGTGAAGGTTACCATCTAAGATCAAGAATCCACTCCATTTTAGCATTGATAATTAATATTCAAACATGTGGTAAGCTTGCTGTAGCAATATATGATAGATAGCTCCTTAAGCCTTAAGTGAGCATCTTTGGCAATAAGGAGGTAACATGCGCATTTTAAAGTCCATCCTTTCCTAATGTCATGTTTCCTCAAGAATGTCAATTTAAGTTGGCAAGTAGTTTCGTAAAGTAGAAAGATTAGGATTGACTTCGATTTCTCAAATACCAATTCTAACAACTTCGGGTGGTTGTAGTTAACTCACGCAACCTCCTCTTGGTTGATTTAAGTAGGTCATACTTACACATTCCATTAACATATGATTTATTTAACTAGCATGATATCCTAAGCAAAGCCATTTTCGGATTACCAAGACTTAGAGAAATACATCATAACTTATATCTCATCATTTCTAAATAAAATATAAGGATCCACGCTTCGATAATATATTGAAGTATTTCTATCTTTCAAGAATATGAATAAATCATGAATGATTGCCAATAGAATTGACAATTACCAACTTTGAATTGTTGATTTAAGATGGTGAAACATTTCTCATCAAAAGATAATTGCAAGATAACCATGTACTTTACTAGACTAAACCACATGTTTTAAATAATCATCAAGTAAAACAAAGCTTCTTCGTAGATTTAGATGGTAAATGGAGTTTAGCTCATAATGAGCATGATGATAAACATTAAGATGAATGATGATAACAAATACATGATTAAACTTGGAACGATCTAACCAAATGTAGATTAATCTTCCTTCTTAATGATGATGATGATGGTTGATGGTGATGACTTCCAAGCCTTCAAACTCTTCACTAGATCTTCAATATGAGTGTTAGTGTGTGTTTTTATAAGAGAAAACCGAATTGAACTCTTTTCAAGGCACACCTCTCAAATGATACAAGATCCTCTATTTATAGGTTGTCTGGAGATAGAAGCACGGCCCCGTGCTTTATTAAGCATGGCTCCGTGTCTACGTGTCCCAGTTGCATGTTGTCAGATCGTACATGATGACTCACACGGCCCCGTGCTTTCTGAGGCACGGCCCCATGCTTTTTTAGTGACATGTGCTGATTCTTTTTGTCGTTTCTGAAAGGTGACCACGGCCCCGTGCTTCCTAAGGTATGGCCCCGTGCTTTTCAGTGACATGTGCTAATTCTTTTTGTCATTTCTGAATGGTGACCACGGCCCCGTGTCTAGTTGTCCACTATTTTGTCTTTTCTTGTGGATTTTTGTCTTTTCTGATAGGTAAACACGGCCCCGTGCTTCCAGAAGCACGACCCCGTGCTTCCAGAAGCACAGCTCCGTGTTTCCAGAAGCATAGCCCCTTGCTTTCTGAAGCACAGTCCCATGTTTTGTTGTTTTCTTGGGTTTTCTTTGGTTTTTCTTCGGCTTTTCATTCGTTTCGTCGTTTGAGGCTTGGATTCACCTGAAAATACATTTTAAGATGATAAGTAGTTATTTTAACTATATTATACGATAGAAGTTGCAGTTTTTAGAGATTATTTGATGCTAAAAAGATGTATATTTTTATATACATCAAACATCCCCACACTTGAACATTGCTTGTCTTCAAGCAGGCTACTTATAAATATTCTCTAAAAATAGCAAGTTAGGACCATAGCTTAAACATCCCCAAAAGAGTTCCAAGAAAATGGGAACAAAATATCCAACCTTTAATCAAAGGAATATATGTAGTGATATATAAAAAGGTGATTTGTTTTTATGAGCTTCCGTTAATGCAAAAAGTCACGTTCTCACAATGTTCACTCACACTCGGTTATATATCTGATCATACATGTGATGTATGTATGTGAACACTCTTAGCCAAAATGTGACATGTGATAAATAAGCTTGTAACAAGTCCAAATCTCCACCTTTGTGAAGGGTTGCATAGGTTAGAAGGTAACATGGGTTGGTTTTGTGTAAGTATGGATTTGGTATTTTGTGGTGGTTCAAGGGTTTAGGTTAATGAGGATTAGGACGGTAAATACAATATCTGCTGATTGTCAGGAGTCTTAAGATGTCTTCAACGGTTAGCTCCTTTCTCCCAATTGCTATTTTTTTATTTTAAAGTGACTCTTTTAAGGTCAGATCGTCAAGACCAGTTTTCTCAAGGATGTGGATAAGTTCTTCCTCAATCCTGTTTAGAACATAACTTCCAACTCTAATGGATCGTTTGGCTTTGAGCCTAATAGCCCCCACCCTCATTAGTATGTTATATTCATGCTAAGACTGAGTTTGACTTTTTCTACATCTTCTTTTGTAAGACCAGTTTCCGCAACCTAAGCATCGTTCGTATCTTTTTTCTCTCCTTTTCATTGCGCTTTTGAAACCCCACAAAATGGTGGCATTTGTTCGTCTTGGCGCCATTTTTTCCTCACCTAATTTCTAAAGAGAAAAATTCTCTCTCTAAATTCTGGAGGCAACCTAGGTTTTTCTAAATGTATATAGCAAAGGAAATTGAAATCGAAAGAATGCATTTCCAGTTCTTTAGGGTCTGCCGGTAAAAGACCAGTGTTGTATTTTACCGGTAAGAGGGATAAAGTGGTAAGGTTTTCGGATATGGTTTTTGGGTTTTTTTGATATGGAGAATGGTTTTAGGGAATGGTGACAACATTACCTTCTTCTTTATACAACGCTTCGTGCGGTCTTGAAATAAATATTTTCGACAAGTTCTAAATCACACGAAACATATGACTCACTCAATGCTTCCGAAAAAAATATTTATATGGCATGAGGTTTATCTCAAAGTAACGGAGGGATTGGGTATAAATGTCATATTTTGCATAAATTTATTCTCACTATTACAAAACTTCTTTTTACTTTTTCACTCTTTTGATTATAGTAGATTTTTAGTTGGTTATTTGCAAAAAAATGTTCTTGGATTTTCTTTTGGTTTTGTTAAAAAAATTAGTCTTTACTTGCTACAAAAATTTTACTTTTAGAGAATCTTATAATTAGTTGAGCAAGCAATTGGTCAAGTAAATCCCCTCCCCACACTTGAATCTCACATTGTCCTCAATGTGAAAAGATTCATAAAAAGATTAGTAATAAGATTTTTATGAAGTATGGAGGGTAAAATGGAAAGGAACTTCCCTACGGCTCAACGAAATTTCGACTGAGTGTCCCCAGTTTTTCGTCCATTTTCCTGTAGTGTACCTATATAAAAACTGCATACGAACAACAAGCATAATAATACTTAAAATTATTATTATTACTATTATTTTATTTATTATATATTTTTAACATTATTTCAATGCCTAGTTTAATCAGGGTCTTGGCCAGACCCTACTTCCAAAATGTTCATTGATCTGGGTGGAGGATTAGTACCTCTGAGACAATCTCGAATGGTCCATCGATGTATGGATTTAATCGATGTCCATTAACTTTGAACTTGTGGCCTTTAGAGTTTGAGATCTCGACTGTCCCATAGTCAAAAACAGATTCAACTATGTGTGGACCTGTCCAACGAGATTTCAATTTTCCTGGGAAAAGACGTAAACGTGTGTTATATAACAGTACACGATCGCCAACTTGAAATTTCTTGTTTCCTTTTAAATTGGCGCTGTGTAAACGTTTAGTCTTTTCTTTGTAAGACCAAGAATTTTCATATGCCAGTGCTCTTATGTAAGGCCCCGTTACCAGTGCCTCACATTTGGACTTTGGATTTACTCATCAACATAGATCTATTTATCAGAGTTAATAAAAACATACGCGGAATATAAAAATTTCATAAACGTTGCATAATAAATTCATAACATGTCTTACAATATTCACTTTGTCTTTCCAAAGTCAAAACATAACTTATAAAACATAGCAGGTCTTCAAATGCCAGGCTTTTATTCTTCTGCCATGTGTCCCGCTCACGCCAGCTGTCTCATCCTACTCACCTGCGTGCATACTAAAAGTCAGCTACGCTGAGTGAGTTCTAGTTAATCATACATCATACAATACGTTTACTTACCCTCAATTATGCATCCGAAGATACATTATAATTTCTTTACTCATTTACTTTCATTACATAATTTCATACATACGTTCATACTTTATTATTTTCATACTAAATAATTACTGTTCATTCTGTCTTAGATATTATTAGGGTCTGATCCCTCTTTCCTTTGTCTATCTCAGATATTATTAGGGTATGATCCCTTTCTTCTCTATCTCAGATATTATTAGGGTCTGATCCCTCTTTCCTTTGTCTATCTCAGATATTATTAGGGTCTGATCCCTTTCTTGTCTATCTCAGATATTATTAGGGTCTGATCCCTTTTTACTTCTCTATCTTAGATATTATTAGGGTCTGATACCTTTCTTCTCTATCTCAGATATTATTAGGGTCTAATCCCTTACTTCTTCATCTTCGTACATACTGTCTTTACCCACCCGTAATATACATATACTATCTTTTATCATTCATACATACTCATATGTTATACATATATCTAACATACACATTCAGCTATCATCATACCTCCCTTGTCAATACGTGCAATATCCGAAGATCGTTCACGTACCGACAAGCTTTCATTCACATTCAAAATATACATACATAGATAACATATAAATCATACATGGCATACACTTACCATTTAAGGTAAGTGTATTAACTATCACATCGAGTATGCATACAGCCCCGAAAACATAACAAGGAAATGGGGCTAGAAACTCACCTGGATCCTGTTGCGCTCGCCGTTTATCGTAATTCCTTTCTTTAACTGCGCTCGGCTAACTGTCAAATATATATATATATATTTAGTTAATTAACTGTTTAGTTGATTAAGTTGGGTTATTTAGTTAACCAATGCATCATCTAAGTTGGGCTTGTTATTTATTTTAAATAGCACATGGGCTTAAGCCTGTGGGTTGAGCTAAGTCAGGCCCAACGGCCCATTACAGTTTATGGGTTAAGCTGGGTTCAGGTCCAAGCCCAAACTGGGTGGCTGAGAACTCCCAACAGAGAACCCGCGAGTTGGCCGAGAACCCCATTCCTGACCGAGAACCTATGTTCTTGGCCGATAACACATGGCCACCGAAATCGATGGTCGACCGAGAACTCTGGATCACCGAGAACTCTAATTTGCCGAAACCCACGCTGACAGAGTTCTCGCGTTGGACGAGAACCCCAGACGAAGGCTCTGATCATCGAGACCCCTGGTCTGATGCGTTCAGCTCAGGTTCATCAACCTGAATGTCCATCAATGGCACGTGCGACGTGTCATCAGCCAGACACTTTCTCATATGAGAAAAATGGAAGGTTGAGTGAATTCCTTCTAGCTCATCGGGTAAATCCAGCTTATAAGCTACTTCACCCACGCGATCTATAATTTTGAACGGTCCATTGTACCTTGGACTCAACTTCCCTCTCTTTCTAAATCGAATGATTCCTTTCCAAGGCGAGACCTTGAGCATCACATGGTCGCCAACGTTAAACACGATTGGTCGTCGCCGCTTGTCGGCATACGACTTCTGCCTGTCTTGAGCAGCTTTCATTCTAGCTTTAATCTGATCGAACTTTGAAGACATTTCTTGAACAACTTCTAGGCTTCCCATTTTCTTCTGTCCAATGTCACACCAACACACCGGGGTTCTACATCGTCTACCATAGAGCATTTCAAACGGTGGCATACCAATACTTGAATGGTAACTATTGTTATAGGAGAACTCTGCTACTTGCAGATGATCGTCCCAACTTCCACCAAAATCTAAAACACAAGCACGTAGCATATCCTCAAGGGTTTGGATCGTCCTTTCAGACTGCCCATCAGTTTGAGGATGATACGCCGTACTGATGTTCAATCTCGTTCCCATAGCTTCGTGGAACTTCTTCCAAAACCTCGAAGTAAACCGTGTATCTCTATCAGACACTATTGATAACGGTACTCCATGCTTAGGTACAACCTCTTTTATGAACAAGCTTGATAACGTTTCTGACGAGATAGCCTCTCGTATAGGTAGAAAGTGAGCACTCTTGGTCAAACGGTCCACAATCACCCAGATGGTATCATGATGCTTAGCTATACGAGGTAGCTTATTTATGAAATCCATAGTGATGTGTTCCCATTTCCATTCAGGTATCTCAAGCGGTTGCATTTTTCCATAAGGCTTCTGATGTTCGTCTTGGACTTGTAAGCAAGTTAAGCACTTACTAACATAATCCACCACGTCATTTTTCATTCATGGCCACCAGTAGTCTCTTTTCAAATCTTGATACATATTTGTAGCTCCAGGATGAATCAAGTATCTTGACTTATGAGCTTCATCTAAGATTCGACCTCTAAGATCTCCATAGCGTGGAATCCACATACGGTCAAATCTAGTCTTAACGCCATGAGTGTTTTCCATCAACTCATCTTGTTGGCCGTAAACTCTCTCTTTCTTCACTAACCCTTCATCTACTAACACCTCTTACTGTACTTTGATGATTTCTTCGAAAAGACTTGAATTCATAATCAGCTGGTATGACTTTACTGTTGCAAGGACTTCCTCATTCTAAAAACTTAGCGCGTCGGCGACCACGTTAGCTTTACCAGGATAGTACTTAATATCGCAGTCGTAATCCTTAATCAACGCCAGCCATCTTCTCTGCCTCATGTTCAGCTCTTTATGCTCGAAGAAGTACTTTAAACTTTTATGATCTGTATAGATGGTACACTTAGTAACATACAGATAATGTCTCCAAATCTTAAGAGTGTGCACTACTGCTGCTAGCTCCAAATCATCTGTCCGGTAAGTAATCTCATGGACTTTCAACTGTCTAGACGCAAAGGCTATTACTTTTCCTCGTTGCATCAACACGCAACCTAACCCATGATGCGAAGCATCGGTACAAACAACCAGGTCCTCGTCACCATCGGGTAAAGCAAGGATTGCAGCTTGCGTGAGTCTCTTCTTTAACTTCTGATAAGCTTCTTCTTGAAACTTACCCCAACTGAATACTATCGGCTTTCGGGTCAAACAGGTCAACGGTGCGGCTATCTTGGAGAAACCTTCGATGAATCTCCTATAGTAGCCAGCTAACCCTAGGAAGCTTCGTATATCAGTCGGATTCTGTGCAGTCTTCCAATTTGTTATTGCTTCAATCTTAGCTGGGTCCACGGTAATCCCTTCAAGATTAATCACGTGACCTAAGAATTGCACTTCTTGCAACCAGAACGCGCATTTCGAAAACTTAGCGTACAACTTCTCTTTCTTCAGAGTCTCCAATACCTCTCTCAGATGCTCAGCATGATCAGACTCGCTTCTGGAATAGATCAATATATCATCGATGAAGATGATAACTTACTTATCCAACATTGGCCGACACACCCTATTCATCATGTCCATAAATGTTGCGGGAGTATTCGTTAGACCGAATGACATTACGAGGAACTCGTGATGTCCATACCGCGTCCGAAACATTGTTTTCGGGATGTCTGCCTCCTTCACTTTCAACTGATGATAGCCTGATCTGAGATCTATTCGTGAGAACCAACTTGAACCTTGCAGTTGGTCAAACAGATCGTCAATCCTTGGCAAAGGAAATCTATTCTTTACCGTAAGCTTGTTTAACTCGCGATAGTCTATGCACATTCTCATACTTCCATCCTTCTTCTTCACGAACAACACTGGCGCACCCCAAGGAGAAACACATGGTCTTATGAAACCCTTGTCAAGGAGTTCTTGCATTTGGGATATCAACTCTTTCATCTCAGACGGCGCTAGACGGTAAGGCGCTTTCGCGACTGGCTGGGCTCCTGGTACTAAGTCTATTTGGAATTCTATCTCTCGCTCCGGTGGCAACCCCGGAAGATCCTCAGGGAATACTTCTGGGTAATCGCGCACTATAGGAACATCTTTCATTTTTTTGTCTCAGCCGTAGCGTTGACAACATACGCCAGGTAGGCACCGCACCCTCGCCTTAACAAACCCTCGGCTTTTATCATCGAAATGACTTTAAGCCCAGTACTTTCCTTTTCACCATAAATCGTCACCGCACTACCATCCAAGGACTTTAACCTTATTATCCTACTCTTACACACTATCTGAGCTTCGTACTCGGACAACCAATCCATTCCCAAAACCACATCGAACCCACCTAAGGTCATTACGTACAAGGTAACAGGGAACTCATGTCCCTCTAATTCTATCTTACAGTCCTTATCCATTTTCATTATTTTAACCGAAGTGTCGCTAGCAGTTTCTACGATAAAAGTTTCAAACACTCGGCAACATTTCATTTTAGCTAATTTAATAAAGGGTGTGGCTACGAAACTTCTATTCACACCTGAATCAAATAATACAGAAGTGGAAATACCGTTTACTAGAAAGGTACCTGTGACGACATCTGGAATCTTCTTAGCTTGTTTTTGAGTTAGCATGTAGGCTCTAGTCTTTGACCTTGTTGGTTCAGCATCCTTCTTTCCACTTCCTCTAGCACCACCATCGGTGCATTCCTTAGCAAAATATCCCGGCTTACCGCACCTGTAACATGCGGGTTTTGCAGTACAATAGGGAGCATAATGCCCCACCTTTCCACACTTATAACAGGCATTCGATCCCAGCCTGCATTCCCCACCATGAGCCTTACCACACTTATAACAAAGATCAGATCCCTTACCCCACTTGCACTCACCACCGTGCATCTTACCACATGTCTTGCACGATCTCTTCTCCCACACTTTCTTCTTCTTATCTTTGGAGTTCCATAACTGAGTACCGGGTCGCTTAGCATGATTGACCCACTTCTTTTATTTCTTCTCTTCTTCCACCACAACATCATCCGCAGCCAGGTCTGCATAAACCATCTCTGCGAGCTCGACAGCATAGTCAAACGTAGCAGGTTTACTCGTCCTGACTAGCGTGCGGACTCTCTGTGGCAATCCTCTCACATAGAACTTGATCCTTTTAGCCTCAGAGTTAACCATATCGGGTACCAACCTATACATTCGGTTGAACAAGGTGGTATACTCACGATGTGTCATCGTTCCAGCTTTCAAGTTCAGGAACTTCGGCGTCAACACGGAACCTCTTCATCACTAACTCTTTCAGATCCTCCCACTTCAGAGCTTTAATCTCATCCCGGGTCTTTCTCTGCTCTACGCTCTCCCACCAATACATAGCTTCATCCCCGAATGATTGGGTGGCATAACCGACGACCTGGTCGGGACGACATTCGCTGATTCGGATAATTTTATCCATGGCGGTTATCCATTGAAGGGTAGCGATTGCGTCTCCTAAACCAGTCAGTTTCGGCGGGTCACAACCCTTGAAGGACTTATAGTTGCACCAACCTCGGCCCCTCTTTCTATCAACAACCTTCACAGACCTTACCACACTCGAAGCCTCCCTCTCCCCCTCATCATCTTTCCTACCATCTCCTCCTGCCCTTTCAGCGGTTCTTTCACGGCCTCCAGCAAACCCTTCAGCATTCATGTTTTTCACAGCAGCTGCTACCGCTTGAGCAATGGTCGTTTGAATTACGGGGTCCAGTTGAACTCCCTCGTTGTTACTCAGATTTCCACCGGCTGCACTTCCTTCTCCCTCAGCGTTAGTAGCCGCTCCTACCGATGGTTCTCGGACAACACGTGGCCAACCACGATGTCCCGTACGTCCTCCTCTTCCAGTAACTTTCTTAGCTCTAGCCATTCGTATTCTATAAGGAAAACACAAACGTCATCACTCAAGGAACTATTTAGTACAAGGATAGTAAGGCTAAAAGGTAATAACAGTGGCCAGCTGTGATTAGCTGATCACGTTACTTTCCGTGTCCTATACACTTCCCTTTATGAGTCTATTTGTGCTGGTTCTAATTTGAAACAGTCAATAAAAGCAAGCAATCAATTAATCCTATCCCTAACCTTCACTTACCCTTCCTTTAGCAATTAAGCTAACATTTAAATTCATTATTTAACCATACACTTTACCTTTACTGAGCTTGCTTGAGTGACACATGGCATTCTTGGACTGGCATCTTCTTTCTTTTCTCACCTTAATCCCATTCTCTGTTCGAGTCTAAGCATGTAGGATGCTTAAATCTCTCGAACTTTGCTCTGATACCAACATGTAAGGCCCCGTTACCGGTACCTCACTTTTGGACGTTGGATTTACTCATCAACATAGTTCTATTTATCAAAGTTAATAAAAACATACGCGGAATATAAAAATTTCATAAACGTTGCATAATAAATTCATAACATGTCTTAAAACATTTACTTTGTCTTTCCAAAGTCAAAACATAACTTATAAAACATAGCAAGTCTTCAGATACCAGGCTTTTACTCTTCTGTCATGTGTCCCGCTCACGCCAGCTGTCGCATCCTACTCACCTGCGTGCATACTAAAAGTCAGCTACGCTGAGTGAGTTCTAGTTAATCATACATCATACAATACGTTTACTTACCCTCAATTACGCATCCGAAGATACATAATAATTTCTTTACTCATTTACTTTCATTACATAATTTCATACATATGTTCATACTTTATTATTTTCACACTATATAATTACTGTTCATTTTATCTTAGATATTATTAGGGTCTGATCCCTCTTTCCTTTATCTATCTCAGATATTATTAGGGTCTGATCCCTTTCTTGTCTATCTCAGATATTATTAGGGTCTGATCCCTCTTTCCTTTGTCTATCTCGGATATTATTAGGGTCTGATCCCTTTCTTGTCTATCTCAGATATTATTAGGGTCTGATCCCTTTTTACTTCTCTATCTCAGATATTATTAGGGTCTGATCCCTTTCTTCTCTATCTCAGATATTATTAGGGTCTGATCCCTTACTTCTTCATCTTCGTACATACTGTCTTTACCCACCCGTAATATACATATACTTTCTTTTATCATTCATACATATTCATATGTTATACATATATCTAACATACACATTCAGCAATCATCATACCTCCCTTGTCAATACGTGTAATATCCGAAGATCGTTCACGTACCGACAAGCTTTCATTCACATTCAAAATATACATACATAAATAACATATAAATCATACATGGCATACACTTACCATTTAAGGTAAGTGTATTAACTATCACATCGAGTATGCACACAGCCCTGAAAACATAACAAGGAAATGGGGCTAGAAACTCACCTGGATCCTGTTGCGCTCACCGTTTATCGTAATTCCTTTCTTTAACTGGGCTTGGCTAACTGTTAAATATATATATATATATATATTTAGTTAATTAACCGTTTACTTGATTAAGTTGGGTTATTTAGTTAACCTATGCATCATCTAAGTTGGGCTTTTTATTTATTTTAAATAGCACATGGGCTTAAGCCTGTGGGTTGAGCTAAGTCAGGCCCAACGGCCCATTACAGTTTATGAGTTCAGCTGGGTTCAGGTCCAAGCCCAAACTAGGTGTCCAAGAACCCCATTCTTGACCGAGAACCTATGTTCTTGGCCGAGAACACATGGCCACCGAAATCGATGGTCGACCGAGAACTCTGGATCACCGAGAACTCTAATTGGCCGAAACCCACGCTGACCGAGTTCTCGCGTTGGCCAAGAACCCCAGACGAAGTCTCCGATCATCGAGACCCCTGGTCTGATGCGTTCAGCTCAGGTTCCTACCCTTAAACCCATCCTATAACGGCTAACGGTCCATGGTTATACTTTTGATCATCCAAAGCCCAACCACCTTAACCTTTCTTCATTCGTAACCTCCCGTTAACCTCACGGCTTCAATATCTAGCCCATTCTAGTCATAAAGGTTGAACCTTTAATCTAAAAGGTTCTTTAAGCTAGTTCTAGGGTTTCATTCATGAGCCGTATATAACCATATATTCATTAAGTTCGTTTTAATCATCAAGTTTGCATTTTTATGAAGCATCTAGACCCGATATAATCTAGGATCAAGTTTCATAGCAAATCGTTTACAAAAAACGTAACCTTTATGTAAGGAACATACCTTTTTGATGTTTCTATGTTACGGCTAGGCTTGATTATGAACTTGGATCTTGTAGTTAGCTTGAATATCGAGGATAGTTCGAGGATCTTGACTTGCTTGACCTTGGATCTCACTCTCTATCTTGCGGCCGAAAAAGGAAAGGTTGGGTGTATGTTTTAGGTGTAGAGAGAGAATAAGATGTATAAGATGGATGGAAATGGAAAGATTTAGGGTTTAAGGGGTATTTATACTGCCTTAAGCCCATGGACCTAAGGCCCATATTTCCTTTTTAGTCCATGCTTAATTCTCTTTAATTAGCCTACTTATCTTCCCTTTATACCATTTTACTATTTATTTATTAACTCAAGTAACTTTTTTGTCATAACGAGTCAATATACTATATTATTTATTATACAAAATTTTGGGATGTTACATCTTAGTTCTTCGAGCTCGTGAATTTAATCTTCTCGGTTTTTACCAGCGGACATTAGATCAAAATTCACTACTCTTAGAGCCCAATACACTTTGTGTTTTAGTTCTACGGGTAGATGACATACCTTCCCATAAACAAGTTTGATTGGTGTTGATCCTATAGGGGTTTTGTAAGCCGTCCTGAGGGCCCACAAAGCGTCATCTAACTTTTCTGCCCAATTTTTGCGATTCATTCCTATTGTTCTTTCTAAAATCCTTTTAATTCCTCGATTCGAGACCTTTACTTTCCCACTAGTCTGAGGGTGATATGGTGTTGCCAGTCGGTGGTGAACCCATATCATGCTAAGACTTTGTCCATCAGAGAGTTACAGAAGTGGGTACCTCTGTCGCTGATTAGGACTTTCGGAGTACCGAATCGTGAAAATAACTTTTTCAGAAATTTTACTACAACCCGAGTATCATTAGTGGGAAGAGCTTGAGCTTCTACACATTTAGACACATAGTCGACTGCTACTAGGATGTACTTATTTCCGGATGAGTTAGGAAAAGGGCCCATAAAATCTATTCCCCATACATTAAAGACCTCACAAAATTGAATGCCTTTTTGAGCCATCTCATTTTTGGCTGAGATGTTTCCGGCTCTTTGACAAGCATCGCATTCTTGGATCAAAGCATGTGTGTCTTTGTATATGGTGGGCCAGAAAAATCTTGCATCAAATACTTTTCTGACTGTAGTGGCGGTACTTTGGTGCCCACTAGTAGGTCCTTCATGACAGTGTTTGAGAATATCTAAGGCTTCCTTTCCTGATACACACCTACAAATAACCTGATCGGCCCCTATCCTAAACAAGTATGGATCTTCCCAGAAGTAGAACTTAAGGTCGGAGAAGAATTGCTTTTGTTGCTGATGAGTTAGCCCTTTTCTTAGAATTCTACAAGCCAGATAGTTTGCGAAGTCGGCAAACCAAGGACTTTCATCCTTTTCCTGCATGGCTTCTTGGATATGCATGAGAACTTCGTGTGGAAAATTATCATCGATAATTTCTTTGTGAAGTTCTTCTGAAGCTGGGCATTCTAAGCGTGAAAGATGGTCTGCGGCTACATTCTCTGCTCCCCTTTTGTCTTTGACTTCTGTGTCGAATTCTTGGAGTAGTAGAATCCATCTGATAAGTCTGGGTTTGGCATCCTGCTTGTTGAAGAGGTATTGTATGGCGGCATGGTCGGTGTAAACTATGGTTTTGTAAATAACTAGGTAGGATCTAAACTTTTCAAAGGCGAAAACTACTGCTAATAACTCATTTTTTGTTGTGGTGTAGTTTTCTTATGCATTATTAAGAGTTTTACTAGCATAGTAAATTGGGTGAAAGTGTTTTTCTTTGCGTTGTCCGAGTACGGCTCCAACTGCAAAGTCACTTGCATCGCACATGATCTCGAATGAAAGGGTCCAATCGGGTGTAGTCATGATTGTTGCGTTGACAAGTTTGTCTTTTAATATGTTGAATGATTCAACACATTCTTTAGAGAAGACGAATGGTGCGTCTTTCTCTAAAAGTTTGGTCATATGTCTAGAAGTTTTGGAAAAGTCTTTTATGAAACGACGGTAGAATCCTGCATGACCTAGAAAACTTCTAATGGCTCTGACTAAAGTTGGCGGTGGAAGTTTGGATATGGTTTCTATTTTGGCCCTATAAACTTCTAGTCCTTCTTGGGATATCTTGTGACCGAGAACAATGCCCTCTTTTACCATAAAGTGGCATTTTTCCCAGTTGAGTACTAAATTTACTTCTTCACACCTAGTCAACATTTTTTCGAGGTTTTTCAGACAATGATCGAAGGAGTCTCCAAAGACTGAGAAGTCGTCCATGAAAACTTCCATAGAGTGTTCGATCATTTCATGAAAAATGGCCACCATGAAACGTTGGAAGGTGGCCGGAGCATTACATAGTCCAAATGGCATTCTTCGATAGGCGAAGGTTCCATACGGACATGTAAAGGTTGTTTTCTCCTGATCTTCAGGAGCGATGGTAATTTGAAAGTATCAAGAGAAACCATCAAGAAAACAGTAGAACATTTTTCCAGATAAACGTTCAAGCATTTAATCAATAAAAGGAAGTGGAAAATGATCTTTTCTTGTGGCGTCATTAAGCTTCCGGCAGTCAATGCAAACTCGCCAGCCTGTGATGGTCCTCATTGGTATTAGCTCGTCCTTCTCGTTCATTACTACTGTCATTCCTCCCTTCTTGGATACTACTTGAAGGGGACTAACCCAATGTGAATCTGAGATTGGGTAGATTAATCTGGCATCAAGGAGTTTGATTACTTCCTTCCTCATAACATCTTTCATGTAGGGATTGAGACGTCTTTGATGCTGGACCACGGGTTTGTATTCTTCTTCCATGAGGATTTTGTGAGTACAAAATGAAGGACTGATGCCCTTGATATCCATGATCTTCCATGCGATAGCCTTCTTATGGTTTTTGAGAACCTTAAGAAGTTCGTCTTTCTCTTCTTTAGAAAGGTGAGATAAAATAATTTCTGGGAGTTGGGAGTCTTTTTCCAGAAAGGCGTATTCAAGATGGTTTGGTAGTTCTTTTAATTCTAAGACTGGTGGTTCTTTGATTGATGGTTTTGATTTTTCATTGCATTTAGTGATCTCACATACTACTTCTGATGCTTCTATATAGTTATTCACTGTATTGAGATTATCGTTTTCTAAAATGGTTTTGGTAATAGTGTCTGTTAAGATTTGTGTTTCTAATGAGGAATTAAGGGAAGATTTCTGCACATAGCAACTCACGATAGAATTGATAACGTCAACACAGTATAATGTGTCATCGTGATGTTGCGGATATTGCATAGATTTTCCTATGTCAAAAGTTATTTCCTCGTCATTGACCATGAGAGTGAGTTTGCCGGTGCAAACATCAATAATAGCCTTTGTGGTGGCTAAAAAGGGTCTTCCTAAAATTAGAGGTACACTTTTGTCTTCCTCCATGTCTAGAATCACAAAACCTACTGGGAAAACAAACTTTTCAATTTTGACAAGCATGTTTTCAACAATGCCCCGAGGATATTTAATGAATCGGTCAGCTAACTGAATGCTCATGCATGTGGGCTTTGGTTCTCCTATCCCTAGTTTCTCAAAAACCGCATAACGCATTAAATTAATACTAGCTCCTAGGTCAGCCAGGGCATTGCTAACAGATAAATTTCCTATGAGACAAGGGATAGTAAAACTCCCTGGATCGGTCATTTTCGGTGGCAACTTGCTTTGGAAAACAGCTGAGCATTCTTTACTCAAGGTGACATGCGAGAGTTCCTCCAGCTTCCTTTAATTGGTCAGCACTTCTTTAAGAAACTCTGTTTCAGCCATCCAGGGTATGGAATAGGTGGAACATAAGTTTGGACTGGTTCCTTAGGTTGTACGGTGCCTGTTGGGATCATTTTTTTCTGCGTTTTATCAGGGGATTCCTTCTCCATAATTGGTTCTGAAGTTGGTGAGGCAACAGTGGTTGTGCCACTTCTTAATGTAACAGCGTTGGCTGCTGCATTTGGGTTTGTTATAGTGTTGCTTGGAAGAGCGCCGGGTGGTCTTTAGAATAATTGTCGGGCAATTTTTCCGATTTGAGTTTCTAGATTCTGTAATGATGCTTGTTGACTTTTTAGGTCAGCTTCATGTTTTAACAATACTCCTCTAATATCAACAGCTCTTGAGTCGACCTTCTTTTCTGCTTCATTTGTCTTGGTCATGATTTGAATCAATATTTCTTCGATTTTCGAGTAGCTCGGAATTTGATGGTTACTGGAACTTTGATCTTGGAATTGGGGTTTAGGTTGGAAGGATTGATTTGTCGGTCTTTTCTCGAATCCGGGTAGGGGTTGAGTGTTACCTCCGTCTTTCCAACTGAAAGTCGGGTGGTTTCTCTGTCCTAGATAGTAGTTGTTGCTGAAAGCGTTGTTCTGCCGAGCGATGAAATTGACTTCTTCAATGGCCATGATGACTTGTTTGCAGTCACTTGCTTTATGATTTCCTCCACAAGTGTCACAGGTGAGTCTGGTTTTTGATAGCTCGGCTTGAAGTTGCTCGAATTTTTTAGAAAGGGCTTCAAGCTGTGCTGTGACAAGAGTGTTGGAATCAATGTGGTGTATTCCTTTATGGGTTGGTGTAGATCTTGGTGGGTTGTAAGCGAAACTCTTCTTTGCGGCTTTCTCCAGGACTTCAAATGCTTCGTTAGGTGATTTGGATCCCAGGTCTTCACCAGCGATTTGGTCGATGGCCTGTTTGTTTTGACTGGATTGTGCGTCAAAGAAAGTTTGTACTTGTAACCATATGCTCAGTCCATGGTGTGGGCATCTTCTCAGAAGACTTTTGTATCTTTCCGATGCTGCGTGTAGCGATTCATCATCATCTGTCGGAATCCAGTAATGCTGGCTCAGTATTTGGCAGTTTTATCAAGCGGAAAGTATTTGAGGAGAAACTGTTCAACCATCTGGTCCCAGGTAGTGATGGAACCAGAGGAAATGGATTCTTTCCATTATAAGGCTTGACCCCTTAGAGAGAAAGGAAATATTTTGAGTTTGATTTAATCTTCTGAACAGCTTTGAATTTTAAAGGTTCTGTAGATTCATAGGAATCGACATATGTGAGAAAGAGGGTCTTTATCGAGGAGACCGTGAAATTGAACTAAATTTTCCACCATGTGAATGGTGCTTGATTTGATTTTGAAATGTTCAGTGATATCGGGTGGAGCCACTCCATTGTCGTAGCCTTAGATAGTTGGCTTGGCATATTGGCTCATGTTCGGCTCATTGTTCTGGGCCGCCATCATTTTTTCGATTTGATTTTCTCCTGATGTGGTGGCGTCTACTGATTCGTCTTTGATTGTTTCGGCGGTTTCTGCTGTCCGTTTATGTGCTCGTCGACGAAAGAGTCGTTCCGGTTCAGAAATTGGAGAAACAAGCTCAGGCTCAAAAGTAGAGGAGATACATGGGACTAAATCAAAATTAAAACTAAAGTAAAAGTTAGCTAATGTAAATTAAAGGTTAGTCTAAGTTAAACTACGAGTTAGGCTAAGCTATTTTAAACTAAACTAAGGTCTAAATTAATTAATCTAAAGTAAAGGTTAGGTAAATAAAGGTTAAAATTAGGCTAGCCGTAAAATTATATATTTTAGCATTTAGTAAAAAAAATAAAGATAAAATAAAATAGAAGTTAAAAATTTTTACAATTATAGAAAATGATTAATTTAAAACTTGGATCGTTCTTAGAAACGTACCGTGTCCCCGGCAACGGTGCCAAAAAACTTGATGTGTGCTGTGCGTTGCGGTTAATTATTAATAGATTGAATGATTTGTTTTTGCACAAAATCGTGTTTTAAATTTATAAAAGTGATTTCTACAAAGACTAAACACACACAAAATAGGCAAGTGTACCTATCGTATATGTAGAATAGTATTGGTAAGAACCAAGTATCGATCCGTGGACACAAATGTTTCTAATGATAAATCGTCGTTTTACTTTAATCGGAGGTTTTAATCATTTTGGGGTTAATTTTTGAAATTTTTATAAAATATAAATACTTATATATAATATATTGGTGACCAAGACGAGAGATTCTAAACGAGTAGTTCAATTACGTGAAGGTTACTATCTAAGATCAAGAATCCACTCCATTTTAGCATTGATAATTAATATTCAAACATGTGGTAAAATTGCTGTAGCAATATATGATAGATAGCTCCTTAAGCCTTAAGTGGGCATCTTTGGAACTAAGGAGGTAACATGCGCATTTTAAAGTCCATCCTTTCCTAATGTCATGTTACCTCAAGAATGTCAATTTAAGTTGGCAAGTAGTTTCGTAAAGTAGAAAGATTAGGATTGACTTCGATTTCTCAAATACCAATTCTAACAACTTCGGGTGGTTTTAGTTAACTCACACAACCTCCTCTTGGTTGATTTAAGTAGGTTATATTTACACATTCGATTAACATATGATTTCTTTAACTAGCATGATATCCTAAGCAAAGCCATTTTCGGATTACCAAGACTTAGAGAAATAGATCATAACTTATTTCTCATCATTTCTAAATACAATATAAGGATCCATGTTTCGATAATTTATCAAAGTATTTCTATCTTTCAAGAACATGAATCGATCATGAATGATTGCCAATAGAATTGACAATCACCAACTTTGAATTGTTGATTTAAGATGGTGAAACATTTCTCATCAAAAGATAATTGCAAGATAACCATGTACTTTACTAGACTAAACCAAATGTTTTAAATAATCATCAAGTAAAACAAAGCTTCTTCATAGATTTTAGATGGTAAATGGAGTTTAGCTCATAATGAGCATGATGATAAACATTAAGATGAATGATGATAACAAATACATGATTAAACTTGGAACGATCTAACCAAATGTAGATGAATCTTCCTTCTTAATGATGATGATGATGGTTGATGATGATGGTTGATGGTGATGACCTCCAAGCCTTCAAACTCTTCACTAGATCTTCAATATGAGTGTTAGTGTGTGTTTTTATAGGAGAAAACCGGATAGAACTCTTTTCAAGGCACACCTCTCAAATGATACAAGAGCCTCTATTTATAGGCTGTCTGGAGATAGAAGCACGGCCCCGTGCTTTATTAAGCACGACCCCGTGTCTACGTGTCTCAGTTCCTGAGGCACGGCCCCGTGCTTTTTTAGTGACATGTGCTAATTCTTTTTGTCGTTTCTGAAAGGTGACCACGGCCCCATGCTTTCTGAGGCACGGCCCCGTGCTTTTTAGTGACATGTGCTAATTCTTTTTGTCGTTTCTGAAAGATGACCACGGCCCCATGTCCAATGAAGCACGGCCCCATGTCTAGTTGTCCACTGTTTTGTCTTTTCTTGTGGATTTTTGTCTTTTCTGATAGGTAAGAACGGCCCCGTGCTTCCAGAAGCACAGCCCCGTGTTTCCAGAATCACAACCCCATGCTTTCTGAAGCACAGTCCCATGTTTTGCTGTTTTCCTGGGTTTTCTTTGGTTTTTCTTCGGCTTTTCATTAGTTTCTTCATATGAGGCTTGGATTCACCTGAAAGTACATTTTAAGATGATAAGTAGTTATTTTAACTATATTATACGATAGAAGTTGCAGTTTTTAGAGATTATTTGATGCTAAAAAGATGTATATTTTTATATACATCAATGACAACAAAATTCACGAATAAGTATTCACATAGACAGTTTCGCATAACAAACGAATCACATGATTAGAGAAATATAATAACATATGAGGCTCGAAATCAAGATTATAAAATCGAAGAGAAAAGAGTGACGTGGGAATGAAGTGAGTTTGGAGGGTTTGGGTAGTCATGCATTAAAATATCGAAATAAAATTTGTACATGTGACTCCTATTAGATAACTATGTACAACACATGTTCATAGTCCCAATTTCCAACGTTTGTAGGAAATCGGTCATAGGTAGTTTATGATACAAATACGGTACTATTAGATAACTATGCACATCACCATGCACTTAGTCCCGGTAAATAACCGGTCATAGACCACTTAAATTAAGATAATAAATTGTGTAACATTAAATAGTGCACTAACGACATAAAAGGAATAATTGAGAGATTGAACACCATTATAAATAACCAAATTCTCATTCATAATAAAACTGGAGATTTAATGAAGTTAATACATTAGATTTAAATGAAAAGAACTAAATAAAATAAACGTCTTTTGCGTAGCATGTCTTCATAAAGGGTTAGGCTTAGACATGGGAATCATTGATGTAACACACTTGTCCTTAAGTAGCTTGGGCACTTCAGGTTGGGTGGTTGATCGGGGTTTGGTTGACTTGAATTGGTTGAATGGGTTGGAATTGAATTGCTTGGATGGTTTGAGCTCGGATTGGTTGAAGTTGATTTACTTGGGCTTGGTAAGCTTGATATTGAGCGGTTTGGGTCGGGTAGGATTGAATTTGGTTCATATGTGCGAGTCTTGGGCATGCATTGCAATAATGGTTAGGGTCTCCACAATTGTAGCAAGCTCTAATAGTTTAGGGTGATTGAGTAAACGGTTGAGCATAAGGTAAGGGTTGGGTAAGATGTGAGGTATACGGTAGCATCATGAGTTGGTTGCGTTCACGGCATGTGGAAAAGAGGTGACCAAATCGATTACAATGGGTGCATTGTCGACACTTGAGGTTAGGCGAATGATGAAAGTTACACGTATCACATAATGGGTGGGGTCTTGTGTCGGGCTTCTTGGTGGGTTGGGTTTGCGATTGGGCCAAGACATAGTTTTGGGAATTGGACTTTCTTTTATTGTTACGGTAGTGGGGAGAGTTGTTGTTGTTGTGCTTGGATTCAGGCTTAGAAGGCTCGGGTTTGGGAGATTCGGGCTTGGGTTCTTTGGTAGGCTCGGATGCAGGATTATCATCGGGCTCCTTGGAATTTTTCCGCGTCAAGGTCCCGGCCTTAACGTGGTTTTCGGTAAGGGTACCGGCTGAGGTGATGGCATCATGGAGGGTTTGAGGGTCACGACTTAGGACGGAATCTTGGATTTGCTTAGGCAAACCCGAGATGTACTTGTCGATTGAACGTTCAAGGGGAGTGACCATGTGAGGGATGAGAAGGCTCAGTTCATGGAAACGATCGTTGTAGATGGCGTCATTTCCACTTTCTTGTTTCAAATTCCAAAACTCCTCTTCCAACTTCCGAAGCTCATGTTTCGGGCAAAACTTCTTGAGCATGAGTTTCTTGAGGTCATCCCATTGCAAGGCCATGGAAGCCTCAGCGCCAAGCGTGCGCTTCTCACCGTTCCACCAATTGAGGGCATTTTTCTTGAGCATGCTCGAGGCGTAAGTAGTTTTCTTGTCCTCAGGACATTAACAATGGAGGAATATGCTCTCCATTTCTTCGAACCATTGGAGGAGAACGGTAGCACCGTCGATACCTAAGTATTCTGGCGGGTTGGCACTCTTGAATTGTTTGAGGGGGGTAAGCAATTGGGTTCGGAGTTGTGGATGATGAAGAAGCATTCACAGTTTGCAATTGAGAGATGATCGTTGGGAAGGCTTCCACGATTCCCTTGGCGATGCGAGATGACATGCTACGGCCTGAGTTGTTGGTGCGACGGTTACGGTTAATAAGGCAGGAAGAAGACATGATACAATGACGACACGTGAAAAAAATTATTATGTTTTGGGGAAAAAATTGTATATCTACGTGAAATTTCGAGTTTTGTGAAAATTCATGAGAATACAAAATAAAACTTTAATAACCTTAACTTAGAGTATTGATGAAATTGATAAATTGAGAAAATATTCATTCTTAACAAAATAGAAAAATTTAAACAAAAATCTCATCGTTGATATAAGTGTGTGATCGACACATGACCACGTTTGATACAATGAGGGTAGAAGATTCGGGTACGTTTGGTGTGATATGCTTTGGCCTAATAAGTTCCACACCCTTACCGAACACTCCAGGAAGGCAACCAGGTCTCGCGGTTGATTGAGATTTATGCGCATTGCACTTCCTTAGGCTCGCAAGCCTTGGTGTCAAGGGTTCGGTAAACAAGTGTGTCCCTCTTACAGTTACTACATATCCGTCCCACGAATCATCCTCAAGGAGGGAGGTGAAAAAGGCGGGATTTCTTAAGGATTTTCCCTTTTTTTTAAAAAAAAATCATCCTAAAGTTTTGAAAACAATTTTGAGAGTGAGGCATAGCCTCGGACTAAGTGTGTGATTTTGTGTGCAAGAACAATATTAAATTATTAAATATTATTTAAGCTACTGCAATCAATAATATAAATCATGGTGCAAACACGTAAAGGCATATCACGTATAGGGACCCTAAGCATGATACTAGGTCGTTATATCTAACCACCTATCTTATAGCCTTCGGCTCTGATACCAATATGTCGCACCCTGACCAAAGGCGGAACATGCCGGGGCATAACGTATTTATTGGACAGTAGCTCATAAGACACTAATTAAAGCGTTAATAATTATTTAACTTCATTAACATTAAACATGTACACAAATTCAATAATCAAGACAATTACATCATATTTATTGTTTAAATATATATCCTAAGGTAAAAACTAATATCTTCAACCTTGATCAAAGTAAATTACTTGTACCTGTAGCATATATAAAAATAGAGTTTGTCAACACGAATGTTGGTGACAATACATAAGTTTTTGTTATATATAAATAAATAAATCACAATTCATATGTAAATGATAAGTATTACAAATCTTATGAAAATGTAAACAACTAAATAGATGTGGACCCGTTCTTATAGTCACACCCCGACCAAAGGCGGAACATGCCGGGGCGTAACGTATTGATTGGACAGTAGCTCAGAAGACACTAATTAAAGCGTTAATAATTATTTAACTTAATTAACATTAAACATGTACACAAATTCGATAATCAAGACAATTACATCATATTTATTGTTTAAATATATATCCAAAGGTAAAAACTAATATCTTCAATCTTGATCAAAGTAAATTACTTGTACTTGTAGTATGTATAAAAATAGAGTCTGTCAACACGAATGTTGGTGAGAATACATAAGTTTTTGTTATATATAAATAAATAAATCACAATTAATATGTAAATGATGAGTATTACAAATCTTATGAAAATGTAAACAACTAAATAAATGTGGACCCATTCTTATAGTCACACCCCGACCAAAGGCGGAACATGCCGGGGCGTAATGTATTGATTGGATAGTAGCTCAGAAGACACTAATTAAAGCGTTAATAATTATTTAACTTCATTAACATTAAACATGTACACAAATTCAATAATCAAGAAAATTACATCATATTTATTGTTTAAATATATATCCTAAGGTAAAAACTAATATCTTCAATCTTGATCAATGTAAATTACTTGTACCTGTAGCATGTATAAAAATAGAGTTTGTCAACACGAATGTTGGTGAGAATACATAAGTTTTTGTTATATATAAATAAATAAATCACAATTCATATGTAAATGATGAGTATTACAAATCTTATGAAAATTTAAACAACTAAATAGATGTGGACCCGTTCTTATTGATATGAAATCAAAGTACTTGGGTAAATGTATGATCATACTAGATGAGGATGAGATACCAACCACCAGACATAAAATAAACAATTAGGTACATAGAACATTACCATAGAACATGCAATAATCACACATAAACATATATTGAATTGTGTTTGAATAAATGTGGTTAATAGTGTAAATAAAGTATACATGCTACCCCAAAAATATAAAAGAAGAAAATGGGGTATGTAAACTCACATGAAAATGAAGATGAAAAATGGCGAGGTCTTAGAAGAAAATGAAATGCGGGAGGCGGAGAAACCTGTCGGTTTATCCTAAACAAGTAAGTAACCATGCTAATATAAATAACCAGCCTAAACAAAATAAACAAGGTTGGTTTGGGATTTATAGGATTCGGTTAGCGATTTAGGGTTTTGAAAACTAGGTGTGGATTTGGTTAAACATTTTAGAATGATTTTAAATGACTAATTAGTAATTAATAAGAAATTTTATTTACTATGATTTATAGTTTAATAATAATAATAATAATAATAATAATAATAATATTAATAATAATAATAAAAAATAATAATAATAATAATAACCACAACAACAACATGCAGTTGCTTGACTTCACCCACAACCCAATTCCCAGACCTTTTCTCACCTTCAAGTTCAAAATTCATTCTTTTTAAAATGCTAGAGCTTTCATTGAGAATATCACAATAAGAAAAACGATGTGTTTAATTTACCTCAAGTTTGTGCCCAAACCGCTAATGGTGTAGCTCACCGGAAAAGAACACGCGGCGGCGGCTAAAAACAATAAGGAGATCAGTTGAGTGAGGGGAAATGATTTGCGATTTGGTTGTGTTTGGAAAGCCAGCGGAGTCGGCTAATTATATAAAGCTACCAACGCGGTTTGTAATTTCGGTAAGTCCGTGATTTCTGGCCGGATTGATTTGAGGTTTTAAATGCGAATTGAATTTCAATATTGGCGGCGAAATGTTTGGTGAAATATTCCCGAGTCACACGGTTAATCAAGGGTCGGATCCGGTCATAAATTTGGTGTTAATAATTCGCCGTAAAAGGCGCCGGAGTGTATGAGGAGTGTGCATGAAGAAGAAAGGAGTTCAAAATAAGTTTTCTGATTTGGCAAAAATGATCCTTCCACTTCATAAAATCAAGAATCCATCCATTACAAAAAAAATGTTCTTTCTAAACAAATTATAAAACTATAATAAATAAATAAATTCATCGATTTATTAATAATTGCGGTTAAAAAATTAACGAGCCGGGTCTTCGGGTTTGAAAAATAACGAATGTTACAGTTATTCACACACACACACACAAACTCCGGGGCTATACCTCAACATTCAAAAAAAAACTTTTCAAAAAAAAAAAAATAGATTGCTTTTATTTGCGGGAAATTACTTAAGAATTCCCACCTGTTGATTTCACTCGTTCACCTTAGGGCTACGTTATGTGGCATGTCCCTATCACAAATGAAAAGGGGAGAGAAACTGTGAGTTGGGCACTGGCAAAACAGTTCCAAGAACCAAAGGTAAGACGCTATTCCTTACCTGGGTGATAACCTGACCACAGTACTCAACCTTATGGACCCAAGCGAGAACCCCCCCCCCCCCCCCACAAAAAAAATGCCATATGACCGACACCCTAAGTTCTCAACCATGACCACATTAGTGGTTGCATCCCTATAATATTTTTAAACCGAATTCACGGTGGTTCGTGGCTTAAATTCGGTAACCCTTCCGATTATGGTTTTATGTTATTTTAAATGGTTAGTCGGGAACCTCGACTATCCATTTCTCAACTTGTTTTCGTATTTTTGTTGGAGTAATTAATGTGGTGATTCACAAGATACTCCAACTACGCAATTTTAATTTCGATAGTTCGTTATGTAGTTTGGTCGGTTTAAACGCCATGTAACGCTCATTGGGCCGACAAACCTCATTGCATTGTTAATTCGTTAATTAGTTGGGAAAATTAAAATGTCATGTAACGCTTATGGGCTATCAAACTCAGTTGTTTTATTCGTTAATTTTGTTGGGCCATTCAAATTGCCATGGAAAGCTCATGGGAGGCCAACACACAAACTTTGTTTCGTTAATTGTTTATTAAGTTAACTCAATAAATTAAATTTTAACTTTTAAACTGACCTCCTCTAATTATCACGCATTAAACTTTACTACATCAACTCATAAATATCTACGCACTGTACCCCTTACTTTACAATCTTTTAACTTTATCCCTTATGATATTTCTCTATTCATAAAAGTGTCTTCTATTATTTAAATGATTTTCCCAAGTTATCTTTCACCTTATAAATCTCTATTTTTGATCTTCGTAGAATGTCTTCTCTAAGAAACCACCGTCATCCTCGACATCAATCGACTGATTCTCATCACCACCGTATAGCTGCTTGTATAGCCAAAGAGTTAACTGCTGCGATCCCTAGACCGGTGACCCAAATTCAAAACATCAATGCAACCGGTCCAACTTTACCACTAACATCTCTGCTGGTAATGACAAATCATCTACCACCACTCATCCTCACAACAAGAAATGTAAGAACCCGACCGCAACCAATCCTACTCAACCGGGAGCCTCTTCCTTTTGTCCGAAAAAGAGACCTTACAAAGGAGCACACCCCATCTGCAAGACTTGCAACCGTCACCACCTGATCAGCCTCAATTGTCGTCTTCGCACCAATTGTAACCGCTATGGCCATCTTACTAATGCATGTCATCAAGTCCGTAGTGCCCCAACTTCTCCACAACGATTTGAGACGCCCGTTTCTCGAAACAGTACCATGCCATCTACTCAACCCGGTGTTTCTAATACACGCGCTTGCTACCATTATGGAGACCTAAACCATCTCCGTAATTCGTGTCCTCATCGAATCCATGCTCAACCAGCTCAAACTATGACTGCACCCTACTACGTGACCCATGCACACCAAGCTCAAACCCATCAACCTCATGTCCCTCAAGCTCCTCCTATAAATCATGGTCACCCAGACTTAACCCAACAGTATCAAACCCCGCAACCGCAAGTTCAAGTTTACCGAACATATTTCCACCAAACAACCTTTTTGCAAACTGTTCAAACTCAAGTTATTCAAGTTATCCCAAGTCAATCTACCTCGACTGCTCCAACCCCTATGAAACTCCTCATGGTGCTCCAAGTCACACCAATTAAGCTACTTGAAGACCGTGAAGACTTTTGCCATACCTTTTATCTATCTTAATTTATTTTGTCTTTTTCTTAATTACGTATTGTAACGCCTCTTTATGGCCTTGGATTATTACTCATTTGAACTATTTATATTTTATCTTTTATCTCATGAATAATGTTTCTTTTGATAGATTGTTTATTAAAGTCTACTCAGCTACTCCTATCTTATTTCCTTACCTTCATCACAACTCAGTTCATTAAACTTAACTATTAATAAGTTATCTTTGTCAACTTTAAATACTTACATTATTACGACTATAAGATGTTTTAGAAATTTCCTTACTTTATTAAAACTCACTACAACTTTTGAAATTGTTTTATACATTTGGTGATTTTCTAGTGTTATAATTAGAACTCCTTAAGATCCCTGTTTTTGAAATCATGTTTTGTAACCTACACAATGGGACGAGTTATATGGACCATCCGACGATCTAAGTGATTACGGGTCGACACGTAATTACCAAAGTCCTCGCATGGAAAGCATAATCCGGATAATTGTGTGACATAATATAGACCCGTAAGTAGTTGAGATAACGGTACAAATGTAAATATGATAAGGACATAGTGGATACACCGCTGGTACATCCTATATATAGGTGCCCTTATCGAATTTCCATCTGGAGCGTTGCATCAACTAATCAAAGTTCTGTATTATGATTTAATTCATATTTAAAATTTTCTTTTATTTTTCTTAAAATTTTAATGGCGTTGTTATCGTATCCCTTAATTTCGGGATGAAATTCCCTAAAGTAGGGGAGACTGTAACAACTCGGACTTTTCGAAATCTATATTCTTATTAAAACCCGACCCATTTCGATGTTCGTATTTATCGAGAAAATTAACTATTATTATTATTATATTATTTAATTAATTATATATGATATATTTATAACTTTCAAAATATGGCAATTATAACTCCAAACTAAACTATTACCTATATTTGATTCCACCTCTAATCTTTGAGGACTTTTTTTTGCAAGTTATACATATAATACCCATTTAACCCTTTTTTCCAGCAAACCTGACCCGTAACCCATGGTCGTATCCTTAACCCGATAACCCGTTTGATTTCTTGGTCCTCAATTCTCATCACAATCATAGTAATTGAATAATTTGATATGTTATACGTTCCTTAAATCGGCCTAACCGACACCCTTGTTATGTTAAGTATATAAAAATCAAGATCTGCAGCGTGTTAAACCTAGCCGACCCTAAACCGCATTCGTTATATATGAAATCGTTTATGTAAACTCAATTAAGTTGCAGTGAGTATCATCAAACCCTAGCCGTCCTTAAACCTCAACTTAATTTAATTATTGTTGTTGTTTGGTGGTCTGTTCATCAAGCTTTATAGCCGGCCCTGTTCTTGCTTAATTAACCATCTTACATGCGTCGTTTAAGGTATTGGATTATACCATATTGTTTGTCGTTCTATGCTGAACAAAACCCCTATGGTTAATCGGCCAATTGATTAACAATATGGTCGATTAAGATTGTTAGGGTTCTTAATTGAACTGGTTATCTTGTTTGTCTAGTTATAGTTTTATGTTTCTGGGGTATATCCAACTAATCAGTTAGAGTAGTTGGTGGTGGTGTTTTGTTAAAGGCTTGCGGGTGCTGGGGACCCGTGTTCGAAACCCCAGCCCCGTTTTTATCTCTTTTATTTTTAAAAACTTGTTTTAATAAATAAATTAATATGTTAAATCACCTAATTAAATATTATAAATATCATGAAATATGTAATTAATTATTGATAATTAAATAAACGTTATACTATTAAAACTGACATATAAATCGATTATTTGTCCGAACTCTGGGTTACACGCTATATATATATGTATATTGAATATATAAATATGTATATACATTATTAAAAGAATTTATAAATGTAACATCCTGAATTTTATATTAATAAATAAAAGAAGTCCATGATTTAAAAGCGAGTGTTAATATTTAATTAATATTAAATATAGAAAGAAGTATGGACTTGGGTAATTAATATGGATTAAGATGGTGGCATGGGCCTTAGGTCCATGGGCTTTAAGGGATATAAATACCCCCTTAAGCCATCCTAAAACCCTAACTTATCATTCCATCTTTCCATAATCTCTACAGACCCAAAACACACACATAAACACCACTATTACGGCCGTGAGAAGAAGGAGGAGATCCGAGACCGATTCTAGCCTAAATCTTTGATATACAATCAAGATACAAGATCGTAGTTCATAACCAATCTAAACCGTGACCTAAAAACGGGTAAAGGTACGTTCTTTATCGTTAAAGGTTATGTTTTTATAAACGTTTAGTCTTCAAACTTAGAACGAGATTAGATCGGGTATAAATGAAACATAATGTTGCGAACTTGATGCTAAAACGAACTTAATGGACCTGCAAACAGGTGCAGCTCCTTTAGAATGAACCCTAGGTCTAGTTTTTAAGGTTTTAGCTTAAAGGTCCAAACTTTATGCTTTTCCGGGCCGAGTTTTACCCGATATCGATCATAGGAAATGTTCACGGGGTTGGTAATATCATACCAAGGGATTTCATGTGAAAACGGAGGTGATTATGGGTGTGAAGTGCGAACATTGGCCGCTGCTGGGCAACTTCGCCTGCGGCTAAGTTCGCCTGCAGCCAAGTTCGCCAGCATGTTCGCTGAGCAAGTTCGCTGATCAACTTCGCCTGAGGTTAACTTCGCCTAAGGTTAACTTCGCTAAGGTTAACTTCACCTGTTGATAACTTCACCTAAGGTTAACTTCGCCTGAGGTTAACTTCACCTGAGGTTTAACTCCACCTAAGCTTAACTTCACCTGAGTTTAACTTAGCACTAAGTTGAAATAATCTGATACGATAGGACGAGTATTGATACGTGTAACCTATATACAGTTAGCAGAGCATAGTTAAAGAGAGGAACCACGATAAACGGAGAAAGGAACCGCATTCAGGTGAGTTTCTAGCCCCATTTCCTTGTTATGTTTTCGGGGCTGTGTGCATACTCGATGTGAAGTGTGAATACACTTACCTTAAGTGGTAAGTGTATGCTATAGATGTTATACGAGGTAGCTATTTGATAATGCTTGTCGGTACGTGAACGATCTTCGGATATTGCACGTATCGCCAAGGATAGTAAATTCCAAGTGGTTGTTAGTGTGTATGTATGCTATGATGTGACTTGCTTATTACGTAAATAATGAACTGATATGAAGTGTGATATAGGCAGGTAGAGTGTGTTAGAAGTGGCAAGAGTCTAGTAAGGGTGTTAGTGGCATAACGTGAGTGCGTGATAGGGAAAGCCTATACGTGCCTTCGTTATTAAGTGGCACAACGTGAGTGCGTGATAGGGAAAGCCTATACGTGCCTTCGTTATTAAGTGGCACAACGTGAGTGCGTGATAGGGAAAGCCTATACGTGCCTTCGTTATTAAGTGGCACAACGTGAGTGCGTGATAGGGAAAGCCTATACGTGCCTTCGTTATTAAGTGGCATAACGTGAGTGCGTGATAGGGAAAGCCTATACGTGCCCCTGTTATTAAGTGGCATGACATGAACACGTGAGAGGGCAAGCCTCTATGTGTTTCCGTAAACAAGTGGCTAAGTGGTTAGGGGCAGTTAAGTGGTTAAGTGATAAGGTGGTCAGGTTAGACAGTAGATTATGTGTCTTCGGATACATACATATTGTATGAAGTGGTTGTATGGTAAGTTGCTTGATTAACTAGAACTCACTCAGCGTAGCTGACTTTTAGTATGCACGCAGGTGAGCGAACTAAAGAGCCGGCATGAGGATGGCACATGGCATGGATTGAACGGCTGGCATCTGAAGATGGAAGAAACGATGTGTTAAATATATGTTATAGTTTTAAAGAAAAGATTAAATGTTTGGAATAAACGGTTAAAGTTTTATATTCCGCGAAAGTTTTAATTAACTCTGATTTGTAGAACTGTGTTTATGAGTAAATCCGACGATAAAGTAGGGCTACCGGGAACGGGGCCTTACAATAAAGGTAATTATTTATTATCTATTAAATTTTAGTTACAATACAAATTTTTAAGGAATCCTTTTTAATAATAACTTTTAAATAAATTACTTTACACTCTTAAAACTCGTTCATATCTCGTTTCTTTATTAGTTTATTCTTTGACTTGTCGTATTCTTCGCTATTATACTTGTTAGGATTTATCCTTGCTACGTCTCAACGTGCGTGACGTCTATTATACATCATTCTTATGGCTTACTTTTACTCCTGCTTAATTGCTAAGGTGAGTAATCACTCCTCTTTTTACTTATGTTTAAACCTTTTGGGGGACATGTGCGTATCTTATATATTTATCTATTATCTAGTATTCAAACCGCAACTGTTAATCCTTGTGTGTCTATCAGTTTATGCTTAACTTGCTATTTGTTTACTTGCTTTATTTGAACGTTGTTTGCTTACTTTGGCAACCGATGTCCATTTTTATGGCAACGGTTTAGTACTTGCTTGGTAGCCAATGTCCATTTATATAGATTGGTTGAGCCCTTTCTTTATGGTTTGCTTTCTTTGTAGTTGTTTGATTGTTATGTGCTATGGCTTATCTGTATATCTCACATGAACAGTTTGCACTTTTACTTATTATTATATAGTGTCTCAAATCTGGTGATTTACTCACTCAACATTGTGTTGACAAAATCTATTTTATTTTTAACGTATATGCATGTTATCGTGTGATATGATTCTCAAGCTTGTATTTAAAGAAAACTTAGATTGCATGCTAGAGAAGAAGATACAAGAATTAGAATATTGGAAATTGTTTTATTTGATTAAATTTTAGTTTATATACTTTGGTTAATTTGATGTAAATGATTATTTAATTAAACATAATAGATATTGTCACATTTAATATTGCATGGTAGTACCATGAGAGCTGTGGCAATCAGTTCACGTCCCGGCATTTCCGTCGTAGGTTGGGGTGTGACATCTAGTTCCTAACAACCAGGAGGAGAACGTTGGCATCCCATTATTCTCTCTTGGACTTATTCAATTTCTTATTCAAATAAACAAAAGAAAATAAACATGCATTTAGTTGGCAGCATGCATGCTACCCTATGGGCATCTTGGGCTCAAGCAGCTTCTTGGACTCATAAATATCATCTTTAGACTTCTTACAAAACGGCCCAGGTACATAACATTAGCAAACAGAAAACTAAATCAATCTATATTATTAATCTGTTTTATTCTTTATTTTAGTGTGGATTATAACATGAGTTATCTTACACATAGATTAGAGATGACTGAATGAGTAGTAGGAGTCGATTTTGTAGACATTGTAAAGTGGTTGAAGGTGTCGGCTCACTAGATTGGTGTTCCCCAGCAGGATTAATAATATTGTAAATTTGTATAAACATATTGGCTAGTAATTTTAACATAAACATATATACATAACTGAATATACAATTATAAACGTACTATGTATCATGAACAAACATAAAACTTAATTGTAGAACACTATGATTGAACATACCTTCATGAAAAGATGACATGACTTGTTAAAGATTTGTGTTGATAACGTATTTTAAAACTAGTCTAATAGCAAAACAATAAGAAAGAAACATGTAGGAAGAAAAATGAAGATTTCATTAATTAGGTATATGATACATGATATATATGAGATATTTATAGGAAAGAAAACTTAGAGAAGAAATTAATCTATATTAGAAATTGATATCCATATTATTAATATATTCATAACGGTTTTGTAGTTTTACAAAAAGCAAATGTATAAGACAAGAAAATAACACCCAAGTAAGACACAGTGGGTCCAAAGTACAAACAAAAAAGAAAAAAATTACAAACACGAGCCTATTAAAAGAAACCACACAGCAAATAATACAAATTAATCAAGATTAAAACTCCCTCACTTCTCCCATTTTATCTTCAAATGCTTATTCCACCAATTTACTTAACAGTAGCGATTTGTTTTTAAATATCGTGTCATTTCGAGCTTTGAAAAACATGTATGGTGTTACAAGTAAAGATGTGATTGTGTTGGTTGATATTTGGTTGGGGTATTCAAAAAAATCTGAACTCGAATCCATATCTGGAATATATGAAAATCCGAATCTGAATATTCTGAAAATTTGGATATCCGACCTTTCGAATTCGCATAGTGATTTTGAAAATTTCGGATATCCGAACTATCCGAAATATTTATTTTTTTAATTATTAAGTACTAACTATTATTTATTAATTTCGGATAGTTTTTGATATTTTGGATAACTTTTGGGCTATTTTGAATACTTTTCGGATAATTCGGCTAATGTTTTGATATTTAGGATAACTTTCAGACAGTGTTTTTGGATATTTCGGACATTTTTCGGATATTTCAGATATCCAACATGTTTTTAAAAGTAGTTCTTTAAATTTATTTATAATTGTTATTTTTTTCAGATATTTCGAATATCCGGTTCACTATCCGAAATTTTGGATTCGGATTCGGATAGTGAAATCCATTTATCCAACAGGTCCGGATATCTGAATGTTCGGATATCCAACTTTGAACACCCCTAATGCTTAGCAACAATGTAAGGTCGGACAAATGCTGATTGAGCATATAAAAAGATACCATGTTATTAGTATGATCAAGGATGTTTAGTTTCACCCAATAATATACTTCTTTCCCTGATTTTTAAAATGACATATATTTAGGGCCGATCCATCTGTATATCAAATCCAGCTAGGGCTTTGGACCCTTAAAAATTTAAGGCCCCCATCTCAAATCAGTTATCTATATTAAATCTATATCTATATCTATATCTATATTACATATAAAACATATTATTAGGATAAAATGGTAATTGCCAATTTCCAGCGAGACGCCCGCTAAACTTTAATGTGATACATCTTCGGCGAACTTCCGGCTACATTAAAGCGTCCTCCTAAATTGCAATCATATACAAAATTGAAACTGAATGCTATATCAAATGCTCTCTTACCTTAAAGGTCTATCAAACGCTCTTTTAATTCAATTGAATGATATATCAAACGCTTCAAATTTCCTAAATACCCACAACTCAATTTCTTCTCTCTAGCTCCTCCTTTTCGCGATGCATCCTCCGAGCAATTGCTTTTTCTAATTCTACCATGGATTGTGTTTCTGAATCGGGTTTTAAAACTACCTATGCCATGGGAGTCGCTTATGGTTGAGGGATTGACGATTGTTGTTGTAGTTTCAAATTAAAGTTCAGACAAGGTACAAATAGGTATGCTTTAATCATATCAAGTTTTATTTAGGTTAAATATGTTGGATTTTGTTATTGTCTCTGATTAGACAAATATTATGTTTGTTTTTTGATTTCGTGTGATTTAGGTTAAATTGGTGTTTGATTGAGGGTTTACACACAATTTGGATGCAATTAATTTGTCTCAAACTTCATTTCTTTGAATTTTCACATTTCTTTATACTTGCAGAAACCTACACAATATATCACTTACATGAGAGATTGAAAACCTGACGGTTTAAATTGTCACATTTCTTTATACTTGCAATTTTGACCCACCCTTTTTTACCATTATATTTGTGTATGCAAATAATAAAGAATGCCGAACTTGAAAAATTTAGAGAATTGGGATATTTAGGACATATGGAACTATTTATCATGGTAGATAGCACGGGTCAGATGCTGCCATTAAAGGCTTTATTTGGAATACTAAATCTGTTTTAACTTGTTGGAGTTAAGTTAACCTTGTTGGATTAATCGAATATTTATTGTATTAGACTATTAGTATGAAAAAATTGTGAAATGGAGGAAAAAAATGTTTATGGTCTGTTTAGTTTTAAATCTGGTTGTACTAGGAAATGTAATCCACAATATGTGCACTTATTTAGGTGGATATATATACTATGTTCTAGGTTTGACTTTTTGAGATCAAATGTCATGGTCGTCTCAATTTATCTATTGATTCTTCGTTCAAATTGCATAGTTTTTGAATATCTTTAGTTTGTTGGTGGCGGCCACCACCTTGGCCTAGGCGTATGACACATATGTTGATACCACATTTGTAATTAAATCAGAGTTACGTGTTTAAAGCGGAAGTCTATATTTTATGTGGATTTAAATATAATATTTACATTAACAAAAGACGGGATTAAAAGTTCCCGTTTAGTGTTTGAGTAAGATTACTTGTCATTTACAAAACCACCATTTATAATTTAAAGTTTAACAAAACAATCCGAGCCATCGGATATCTTAAGCACTTCGAGCCTCCAAGCTCCTATTCTTGATTACCTGCAAAATGTTTAAAAATACGTCAGCAACACATGCTGGTGAATATGCTGACGCAAAAATATTTTCTTTTACTTGATTACCCCTCGAGACGTAACTTAGGTCCGGCCCATCGTGGATTAGGAATAATCAAGCTTTTAAAACAAACACAATTATAAACTTAAGTCTCACACAAGACACCCCAGCAAACACCGCAGCGTTCGACATTACTCAGGTACCATATGTATACACATGGTCAATGTAACTTAGGTCTAGCCCATCATGGCAGAGGTCATGACCAAGTGTGGTGCGGTGTGCCCACCGATTTTTTACCACATATGTAAGAATCCAAACAAACGTACACGACAACCTGAGGGCTAGCGATTACATTTGTTTATAACGTTTTAGAGACATATGGTCCCATGTAATTCATTTCATTTATTTTGACTCGATTAAACAAGTTTAATAAGTTGGGCGTACTCACTTTTTTCTTTTGGATCAGCTTCAATACACTATCCGAGGGTCTTTCCATTTTCTTTGCTATCTCGCACCTATAGTACGAGTATAACATTTTGTTAGTCGGATATTCAATCCGGCTTAAGACCTCTAGTCTCTTTTTATAATCTTTACCTCGATTATATTTTCTTTATGAACCTTTAGTTCAAAACATTCTTTCTTTGCTTTAAACCTTTAGTTTAAAAGTATCTTTTCTTTTGTCGAGAAATAGATGGTTGAATCAAAATAATGCCCCTACCGTACTCCAGCTTGGTAGTTTCCACTGCCTGTCCAGAGTTAAGCCCTGGGATTTGACGGCACGTAAGGCAGAGTTTGGTTTTTTTGGGGTGATAGTGGAAAAGTTGACAGATAAGTCACCCTTACTGCCACTCTAAAGAACCGTACATGAGATTTCGCTGGTATTGACCCAGATTTGGATGCTCAAGTAGAATTTGGAGCATTCAAAAAACTTGGAGATCCAACTACAAGAAGACAAGTAGCCAAGTAAAAACTCTTTCTTTTTAACTTATTTTCTTTTCTTTTCTTTTATAAGATAAACATTTTACTTTTCTTTTAAAACCCTACGTTTCTTCTTCTTTAAGAAACGTATACATTCTTTTCTTTATTATCTAAGATTATAATAATTATAACTTAAATAACATATATAACAAGATTCATATCATAATCATATTTCTTCCTTTTCTCTTCTTTGTTATGATTTCTTTTGTTTATTGAGGTATCGAGTATATCCTCGACTTAGGGTTTTAAGTCTTTTAATAATTTATTATATTTTATTCGGGCATTATGCCTACCTTGGTTGGCTTATAAAAACCCTACACAATCGAGTAACACTTCGACACCGCTTTGTTTTCTTTATCTTCTTGATCAACACCTTCTTTGACACGTTTATCGAGGCACCCAATCTTCACGGCACGTACTTCGAGATGGCAGACGTGGCAGACGTGATGTCACGTGGTGACACGTGGCGGACGTTGTGCCACGTGTGTACACGTGGCAGGCCACGTGTCCTGCTTGTCAGACAACCCGTCGCGATACGCGATGGGTTTTCCTTTTGATCCATCGTGTATCAGGAAAACAGAATTTTCAATTTAAACCCTAGAGTTTAGAATTTTTTTCATTTTTGGTCCTTTATCTTTTGAACTTGGTATTTATAACCCGAAACATTCACGATTACATCCTCCCCACCTTGGAATGAATCTCGTCCGCGAGATTCGCTCTTAGAACAAGTGGGGGTATTTTTTCTTCATTTCGGATTCAAGTTCCCAAGTATAATCGGGGCCTCTTCGTGAGTCCCATTTTACTTTTACTATTTTCAATGTTCGTCTCTTTAATTTCTTTATTTTTGAATCTTTGATTTCAATTGGTCGTTCTACGAGTTTTAAGTTTTCATTGATTTCGACATCTTTTAGAGGCATAGACAAAGATTCGTCAGCTAAACATTTGCGCAGATTAGAGACATGAAATACATCGTGTATCCCATTCATTTCCTATGGTAGTCGCAAACGGTATGACAGTACCAATTCGTTCAAGTACCTCTAAACGTTCAACGAATCGAGGACTTAAGTTTCCTTTCTTGCCGAAGCGAACGACGCCTTTCCATGGCGAGACTTAAAACTTTTTCACCGACATTGAATTCTAACGGCTTTCGACGGACGTCGGCGTAACTCTTTTGGCGATCACGTGCCGTTATAAGTCGTTCTCGGATTTGTAACACTTTGTCGGTGGGTTCTTGGAATATCTCGGGTCCATACAATTGATTATCTCCGGTTTCAGACCAGCACACGGGCGTTCTACATTTTCGGCCATATAATGCTTCGAACGGTGCGGCTTGAATACTCGTGTGATAGCTATTGTTATACAAAAATTCCATTAGGGCTAAATGGTCATCCCAACTTTCACCTAAATCGATCACACAAGCGCGGAGCATATTTTCAAGCGTTTGAATCGTCCTTTCACTTTGCCCATCAGTTTGTGGATGATAGGCGATGCTAAGGTTTAACTTTGTGCCTAACGCTTGTTGGAAGCTTTTCCAGAAATGCGACATGAATCGGCTGTCTCGATAAGAAATTATAGACAACTGTACTCCATGCAAAACAACGATTTTGTTCACATAGATACACGCTAATCTATCAATTGAGTATGATTCGTTGATTGGTATGAAGTGTGCGGATTATGTTAGTATATCCACAATGACCCAAATAGCATTATGTTGATGAGTCATTTTCGGGAGTTTTTTGATGAAGTCCGTGGTTATTAACTCCCACTTCCAAACGGGAAGTTCGAGTTGCTGAAGCAATCCCGATGACTTTTGATGTTCAACCTTGACTTTCAAACATGTTAGACATTTCGCAATACGCGAAGCGATGTCCTTTTTCATTCTGTTCCACCAGTAGTTCGGCTTAAGATTTTGGTACATCTTATCACTACCGGGGTGCATCATGTACTTGGATTTGTGGGCTTCATTCATAATATTTTCACGCAAGTCCCCAACGATTGGTGCCCAAATCAGGTTTCCCATTTTAAGTATACCATCGTCACCCTTGACTAGCGAGTCAATGGTGCCGTTATGTTTTTCGTCCGAGATCTTGTTTTCATTGATCGCTTGGAGTTGAGCAGATTTGATTTGTTCGTAAAGATCAACTTGGAGTTCTAGTCTTAATGCTTGGACTCTTGATATGGTCTTAATTATACATGTTATTATATAAATACTCTTCACACTTTTAATCGCTTTTTGAGTTAGTTTTCAATAATTCATCCCTAATTAGTTCATATTTTTGATAAATACTAGTTAGAAGTAATGGCTTATAATGGATATATACTGTGAATTAAATGACGTTAACATTATATGCTTAATTCACATGAGAAACTCATATTAATTATTATTGAGTGTTGTGACTTGAATGGAATTTAAGTCTCATTTAATTGTTTTTAAAATTGGTAAACAGGACTCACGTGAGCATTGGAGCATGTTACCATTCAAGATTTTTGATAAACGAATGATCTAGATATTATTACTACATTCTTGTTGGGCTAAAGATAAATATTTGTTTGGCCATTAATTATCTACGTCTCATGTTGTGGCCTCACATGACAACAAGGTTAGGCCCACCAAAAGGAAATAAAAGGAGATCACAAAGAATTTGGAGGGGGGACGGAAAAGAGAGGAGCTGTCATGAGGCTGCTGTTAATCGCAAGGATAAGAAATAAAGAGGATTGAGCACTTTGGTTCGAGCAGAGAACGTTTGGATTCAATACCTACTCAACCAAACATCATTATTTTGTGGTTTGAATTTAGTGTTTTCATTATGAATTCAGTTTTTAGACTTATTTATTTTGTGTTGTTATTGAATATGATTGTTGGCTAAACCCTTAAACTACATAGGATTTGGTAGATTACTTTGTTATACTAGTAGGATCCCATTACCTAGGTAGTCGTTTCTCATATTTTTTTAAAACCCGATTTTTATAAAGTTTTATTTTTAGTTAATTATTAATTAGTTAAGTTTTATTAGTTTAATTAATGTAAAAAAAATTTCTAAAAAATCAAAAGAAAGTCTAGGTTAGTAATATTTTAGGTTTAATAATTAGAGTTTACCCATAGTGTCCTAGGTTCGATATCCGTTCTTACTTGCTAGCTACATTGTGACCGGTACACTTGCCGATTGTGTGGTTTTTAAGTGAATTCGATAAAACTTGGTTTTTAATATTATCTACGTTTTTCACACATCAACTCTTCTTGGTTTTTTATGTTCTTTACGACTTAGGGCATCGGCCACAACATTGGCTTTACCTTCATGATAAATGATTTCGCAACATTTAGTGTTTCCATCCAGCGTCGTTGACGCATGTTGAGTTCTCTTTGCTCAAATATGTGTTTCAAACTTTTATGATCGGTATACACGATAATATTACTCCATAGAGATAGTGCCTCCATATCTTTAAAGCAAAGATTATGGTGCCTAACTCTAGATTGTGAGTTGTGTAGTTCTTTTCGTGTACCTTGAGTTGACGAGAGGCGTAAGAGATCACTTTCTTTCGTTGCATCTTTACGAATCCCAAACCGGAGTGAGATGCGTCACTAAGACTACAAAATCCTCGATACCTTCTGGAAAGGCTAGCATAGGTGCTTGGGTGAGTTTCTATTTAAGTATATCGAACGCCTCTTGTTGTTTGGTTCCCCATTCATACTTGATGTTTTTACGAGTTAACGAAGTTAAGGGAACGGCAATACTAGAGAAATTTTCAATGAACCTACGATAGTAGCCGGCCAAACCTGAGAAACTTCGGATCTAGGTTGGCGACTTTGGAATCTCCCACTTTGAGATAGCTTCAATCTTAGCGGGGTCCACTTGAATACCATTCATGTTTATGATGTGGCCAAGAAATTGCACTTCGTGGAGCCAAAAATTGCACTTCGTGAACTTGGCGTGCAACTTCTCGGTTCTAAGTATTTCAAGTAAGGTTCGAAGGTGAGTTTCATGATCGTTCTTAGACTTAGAATAAATAAGTATGTCATCGATGAATACGATAACAAATTTATCCAAGTAAGGTTTACAGATTCGATTCCTCATGTTCATAAACGCGACCGGAGCATTAGTGAGACCAAACGGCATAACCAACTCATAATGTCCATACCTTGTTCGAAACGTGGTTCTCGGGATATATTTGGATTGAACTTTGAGTTGATGATAACCAGAACGAAGATCGATTTTTGAGAAATAACTTGCACCTTGGAGTTGTTCGAAAAGATCGTCGGTTCGAGGGAGTGGATATCGATTTTTGATTGTGACTTTGTTTAATGCTCGGTAGTCGATACACATGCGCATTGATCCATCTTTCTTCTTGATAAATAGAATTGGTGCTCCCCACATCGATGAACCTGGTCGGATAAAACCTTTTTCGAGTAGCTCGTCAAGTTGTTTCTTCAACTCCTTCATCTCGGTTGGTGCTAAACGATATGGGTTTTGGCGATGGGTGCGGTTCCGGGCATAGATCGATCCTAAATTGTACTTCACGATTGAGAGGGATCCCAGGAAGTTCATCAGAAACACATCAGAGAAGTCGGAGATAATAGGTACGCCCTTTATCTCTTTTGGTTTAGATTCTTCGGCAACGTAAGCTATGCATCCTTGATTCAAACATTTGTTAGCCCTATAAATGGAAATTATGCTAACTTGGCCAGCGTCTTTGTCCCCTTCAATTATGGTTCGTTTATCAGGGGCTCGAAGTTCGACGACTTTGCTATTGCAAATGATACGAGCATGATTGTTGGATAACCAGTCCATACCAAGTACAATTTCAAAACCAGCAAGAGTCATGGGTAGCAATTGAATAGGCAAAACATAACCAGCTAATAAGAGTTTTCCATTTTCTAGGGCTTCGGAGATTTTAACGATTTCACCACTAGCGGTCTCGACGCTTAGAGTTTTATTTAGTTTTGTTAAAGGTTCGTTTAATAGACTACAAAATCTATAATCTATAAAGCTTAATTTGGCACCTGAATCAAACAAAACTCTAGCATATGTGTCGTTGACTAGGAACGTACCGGTAATCGTTTCCGGCATGTCGGCCGCCTTTTTGGTGTCGAGTATGAAGACTCTTGCATTATTCTTCTTTTCTTGGCCACTTCCACCCGCACCACCAGCAGCGGGCTTGTTCTTAGGGCACTCGAAGCCTAAATGTCCCATTTCCTTGCAATTGTTGCAAGTCATCGTCTTTTTCCAGCAATCGACCGTTGCGTGGCCGGGTCTATGACATGAGTCGCAGATAGTTGTGGTAGAGGACGGAGCAAAGTGGCAGCGACCCTTATGGTATTTCTTGCAAGTCTTGTATTGTGGGATGTTGGAATTGAATCCGGACTTGCGTTGATCTACACCTTGGCCCTTGAAGCGGGCATTTCCTCCCTTCTTGGGGTCGTGAGACGGTACGACTTTTATATCTTCTTCCTTGTTGCGGAAATGGCCGCTTATCAGGTAACATGCCAATTCCATTGCGGAGTCAGCGGTTTGTGGAAGGTGTGACCTCACCATGTTGTCGATTTCCCGCGGAAGCCCCCAAATGTAACGAGTGACTTTGCTAGACTTAGGGGTTACCAGCTGGGGCACAAGATGGCAATATTCATTGAACTTTGTGTTGTATTCGCGCAGATTGGTTCCTAAGACTCTATGATTTAGAAACTTTGTTTGAATCTGATCAGTCTCATGCATTAGGCAGAATTTCGCCATCATTGTCTCCTTAAATTCTTCCCACATCTGATTGTATAGCACTTGTCGACCCTTGCTCATAATAAGTGTATTCCACCATTCCAATGCCTTTCCTTTGAACATTTGGGCAGAGTATTGGATCTTTTCTTATTCCGAGCACTTGCTTATGATAACGATTGATTCCATCTCCTCAAGCCACCTCACAGTCGCAATGGTGCCTTTATCGCTATAAATCTCCTTGCGTCCGAAATATTAAGTCTTTAAACGAGCAACTTTCAATTTTCATCTTCTTAAATTTTCTATTAAATCTTCCTCCAGCGTTTGATTCATGAACAATCTCTTCTACGTTAGATGGTTTAGGACGAGATTTGACAGATTTACGAGAGTGTTCAACGGATTGGGATTGCCTAGATTGAGTTCTAGCTTGAGATTCAGTCCTAACGACTTCTTTTATCATTTGTTGTATTTGGTTCATGTATTTATCACGTATTCTCTCATCTTGTTCTTTTTCTTTTTCTTTATTTGCCCGATTATCTACTTCCTTTCAGGAAACCTCAACATTACTTTGTTGTGACATTGATGAAATTTAAATAACATTCTTTTCTTAAAATACATATTTCGTTTATTTTGCACACACACACACACACACATATATATATATATATATATATATATATATAGATAAAGGATCCAATACAATAATCCCTTATCATACAATAGGTACGCGAGTTTCTACACCATCGATTTTCAAAAATCACGCACTGTTCTGATCCTCTGCTCCCATCAACTCTGATCCACTGCTTCATCGATTCCGTACACCTTCACCGTCACCGTCCAATGATTGCATCCACTGTCGTGACCGTCGACGGTACCGTCGTGAACACCATCTTCCTCATCATGCCTTTTTCACAGGTCAGTTGATAAAATTAACCAATTGAAATTGAAATTGTTGAACTAATTGATCAATTAAACTTTAAAATTGTCCAATTAATCATCAATTTGAAGTTTCAATTAATCAATTTTGAGTTTTGAGTAAACCCAGTTGCAGACGTTCAATATTTTGTTCATATGATCGAATCAATGATAAAATTAACCGTCGATTGACGTTTGTTTGATGATTATGATATTATATTAAGTGATTTCAGTGTTCAATTTCATGTTTACAGGTGATTAATTTTCTTTTTGTTAGTTTTAGAAGTTCTGAATACCCAGAACTTCTTAGAACTTCTAAAATTTTTTGAACACCCAGAACTTCTTAGAACGTATTAGAACGTTTAAAGATGTTTATTTTTTTTAACACCCATAACATTTGTGAAAGTATTAGAACGTTTAAAGATGTTCTTTTTTGGCCAGAACGTTTAAAGGTCTTCAGTTTTGTTTCAGAACGTTTAAACATAATATTTTGAACACTAATCAGAGCTCGATTGAGTGCATTATTTTAGAAATTCCATAATCGATTGATGTTTTTGTTAGAATTTCTAAACATTTTTGTTAGAACTTCTAAAGTTTTAGTACAGAACTTTTAAACTTGAACGTTTAAAGGTGTTTGTTTTTTGTCAGAACGTTTAAATGTATAATGTCTTCATTTTTGTTTAACATCCAAAATAAGTTGCAACTGTAAAATTAAAGGCTCAAATATGTACGGTTAGGAGAAAAATTGAAGAACAAACAACAATCGTTTGTTTAATTGTTAAAAAAATTGACCGATTGTGTTTGAAGTTTATTCGCAGGTAACAAACATTTTTTATGTTTAGATAACTCAATTTAGTTTGATGTCAATCTGTAGTTTAGTTTGATATGGATCGACGATTGAATTATATTGATATGGATGAACGTTGATGAATCAATTGATGAATTATATTGTAGAATTAGATTTAGGTTATTTACGATTATGCCACCGCGTAAAATCGACGTTTATAAAACTCGCGTACCTAATGTACGATAAATGATTATTGTTCAATAACCCACCCATATATATATATCCCTATCCTTATTCTTAGAATGTTTCAACGTTCTTTATTACACACCAGATTACAACACACATATTAACACACATTACTATTCTTGATTCACTTCGGGGTTCTCAATCCTTCATGTATTTCTTCACCATATTGGTCATCTTGTTACATTTTTGAAGAAGCTTATCTCCTATATTCTTCTTTTTGGCTCCATCAACAGCTACCTTCTTTCTTAGATCATCAGTCTCATGCAAAGCCCTATCAAGATGCTCTTCTTGGGACTGTGGGATCTCGTTTGGGTATCCATATCGAGGTGGCGGATCGCTATACCCCATCATGACAATATTATAGTGGTTCTTGGGGTATGGTGATGATGTCACGTGAGACGGATAGTTGAAGAAAGCTTCAGCCGCTTCATTTTGCTTGCGTATCTCATTTGCTTGCTCTTCGACTGACGGAATCGTGCCTTGATATGGTGGGAAACTTGATGACGACTTGTTCTTGTGTTCTTGGAGGTATTGCATGTATGGGTCCATAGAGCCATAGCTTGGATTCTTGTGAAAGAACGGTTGCACACATCCTTGTCCAGGCGGGCAGTCACAATCGGACGGTTCCTCCATTGGTGTTACTTCATTGGGATTTCTTCCTCGGGGCCCTCTTCCTATTTCGGGTCTTCCTCCTCGTCAGGATCTTCCTCCTCCATCAACTGGGCAGTCTCTTTCACTATATGGTGCATACGGAAACTCTCATACGGCATCATAACCCTCATCTTCGGCTTTCGAGAAGGTCCATCATAATTGTTGTGGTGAGAATCAACTGGGTCAAAAGCAGAGGTTCTAGTGTACCATCTTCTTTGGCCGGAGTGGCATTGCATCCAATCGGACGAGTCGGACTCGGTTTCCTCCTTGATTTGCTTGTTGGAGAGGAATGCATATGACTAATGAGGATTCAGTGGTTGGTATGTCGGAACATCAGACGGATGATACGTCGAGATCTCAGATGGATGATACGTCGGGATCTCGGATGGGTGGTACATCGGTATGCTTGATGGATAACTTGAGTGTCTTGGGGGATCGTTCCTTGTATTGGTGGACTATCGGGTAAGTTGATCGGACACAGTTCGGTTCCAGGGAAGTACATCGGTTTCGTTCGGTTGATCGGGTGGTCTTGATTGAAGAAGGATTCGTAGTAGTCCTCACTCATATTGTCCTTCGGTAAGGGTTCGGGAATTCCAGCTCTTCTCGCGTCTCTCATGAATCCATCCATTATCTTCTTGAATGACATCTATAGGTTGAGTGGTTTAGATTGAGGAGGGATAGAAAAGGTTTACCAGCCTATCTTATCCCTATTTAATTTAAACAAGTAATAAATATATTTTTCTTATTCACTTGGATCGAAGCTTAGGTGTTATCTTTTAATACCTAATTCGCTTAGATCGATAACTCTGATACCAACACTTGTCACACCCCAGACCACGGCCTAGGCGTATGACACATATGTTGGTACCACATTTGCAACTAAATCAGAGTTACATGTTTAAAGAGGAAGTCTATATTATATGTGGATTTAAATATAATACTTCATTAACAAAAGACGGGATTAAAAGTTCCCGTTTAGTGTTTGAGTAAGATTACTTGTCATTTACAAAAACCACCATTTATAATTTAAAGTTTAACAAAACATTCCGAGCCATCGGATATCCTATGCACTTCGAGCCTCCAAGCTCCTATTCTTGATTACCTGCAAAATGTTTAAAAATACGTCAGCATCACATGCTAGTGAATATGCTGACGCAAAAATATTTTATTTTACTTGATTACCCCTTCGAGTCATAACTTAGGTATGACCCATCGTGGCTTAGGAATAATCAATCTTTTAAAACAAACACAATTATAAACTTAAGTCTCACACAAGACACCCCAGCAAACACCGCAACGTTCGACATTACTTAGGTACCATACGTATACACATGGTCAGTCACACTCGGACGAACTTAGGTTCGACCCATTGTGGCGGAGGTCATGACCAAGTGTGGTGCAGTGTGCCCACCGTGTTTTTACCACGTATGTAAGGATCCAAACAAACGTATACGACATCCTGAGGGCTAGCGATTACTTTTGTTTATAACATTTTAGAGACACGTAGTCCCATGTAATTCATATCATTTATTTTGACTCGATTAAAGTTTAATAAGTTGAGCGTATTCACCTTTTCTTTTGGATCAGCTTCAATACATTGTCCGAGAGTCTTTCCCTTTTCTTTGCTATCTTGCATCTATAGTACGAGTATAACATTTTGTTAGTCGGATATTCAATCCAGCTTAAGACCTCTAGTCTATTTTTATAATCTTTACTTCGATTATATTTTCTTTATGAACCTTTAGTTCAAAACATTATTTCTTTGCTTTAAACCTTTAGTTTAAAAGTATCTTTTCTTTTATAAGTTAAAACTCTTTCTTTTTAACTTATTTTCTTTTATGTTCTTTTATAACATAAACATTTTACTTTTCTTTTAAAACCCTTTTTTCTTTAAGAAACGTATACATTCTTTTCTTTATTATCTAAGATTATAATAATTAAAACTTAAATAACATATATAACAAAGATTCATATCATAACCATATTTCTTTCTGTCTTTTCTTTGTTATGATTTCTTTTGTTTATCGAGGTATCGAGTATATCCTCGACTTAGGGTTTTAAGCCTTTTAATAATTTATTATTATTTTATTCAGGCATTATGCATACCTTGGTTGTCTTATAAAAACCCTACACAATCGAGCAACACTTCGACGCCGCTTTGTTTTATTTATCTTATTGATCAACACTTTCTTTGACACGTTTACCGAGGCACCAAATCTTCACGGCACATACTTCGAGATGGTCTTCGGGTCGTCTTGGCCTTCAATATAATAACGTCGGTACTTTGAGGTTTTGCACATAGATCGAGGAAACGTCGGTATTTGGCACAGTTATCGAGGAAGGCTTGCACGAACTTTGAGGTAGTCTGAGAGAGTATATTTTAAAGAGAGAAAGAGCTGATGTTTTGGTGTGAGGAGAGAGAGAGCCCAAAGCCCTCTATTTATAGGCTGATCAGGGGTCCTATCGCGATACGCGATGGCCCCTTAATCAGCCCGTCGCGTATTGCGACCTAGATTGTTGTGCTGCCATATAGGCTTGCCACGTGGCGACAAGTGGCAGACGTGATGCCACGTGACAGACGTTGTGTCACGTGTGGACACGTGGCAGGCCACATGCCCTGCCTGTCAGACAACCCATCACGATACGTGGTGGGTTTTCCTTCTCGATGGGTCAGGATATCAGAATGTTCAATTTAAAACCTAGAGTTTAGAATTTGTCATTTTTGGTCCTTTATCTTTTAAACTTGGTATTTCTAACCCGAAACTTTCACGATCTTACATTCTTTTTACACACATAGCACAAACACACTCAAAATAACTCAGATGCGTATATTCAGGTAGCATAGCGAGACATGGATGTTAATAAAACTCATGCAGTCAACAACAGGGTGACTCTCTTTTTGGCTTCACGAGGTCTGTTTTGGTTAGTATAATACAATAGTTGGTACATATAATATATAATAATTGGAATGAGATGTGAATGTTGTTAAGAGGCAAGGACCGTAGTTGGTAACTTGGCATTATTCAAAGCCATCCTTAGGTTGATGGATTGAATCCGGCGTGTCAGATTTATTTTTTATTGTAAAAATATGTTAATTTGTATTAACTTGGTATAATGATGTAATTAACTTAAGTGAATTGTTAAGATCTATTAGTTTATAAGTCGCCGCCGCATCTCGCAAATTTGACTTTCTTTAAATTAACCGGCCTGGTTTCATCCTGAACCTGGCCTCAGAACTCAACTTAAGCACAAAAATAACAAAGTGGGTTGAAAGTAACTTAAAAGTTTATATGAATCAAAGTCAAATACTACATTTAATAAAATTTTAAATTACACATTTTATTTTATTTATAAGCGAAATAACCGAACCAAAACCACAAAACTGAAAACTAAACGAAACCTAAACCAACTAAAGCCAAAAACCAAATAAACTCAAACCGTTACCGAACCAACTAAAAAACCAAATATAATCGAGACCGAAACCGAGCTGAAACCATAAAACATAAACCAAACCTAAACAACACTGAACTGAAACCAAAATTCTAATTAAATCAAACTGAAACGAAGCAAAACGAAACTAAAAAAAGTTATACTAAATCGAAACAGAAAATCAAGTAAATTGAAACCGAACCGAGACTAAAAGTCCAACTTTAAAAAACCAAACAAATTAAAACAGAGCTGAAACAAAACCAACAACCAAAAAAATTGGACCAAAAGGAAACCAAAAAAATCAAAAATAAAACTGAAAAACTTAAACCGAAAGGGTTGTTACCGGTTATTACCCTATACTTTGACATTGGTCAAACACGAATTGAACCACTTTTAAACTGGACAAAACCAAACTGGTTATATTGAATCTTGTTAACTGTCCGATTAATACTTATTTATGTTTACATACACAGTTCTTCGTTACTCTAATATCGTCTTCGATTATTAAACCACCACTTGAATGAGTTGGCCGATATTGTGGAGCTAAGTTAGGAGGTAAAGTACTATTTGAACGTGTGCCACTTACCACCAATGTCTTTGCTAATTTATTTCATGAGAATTTTTGAATTTAAGAAATTTGAAAGGCCAATGATCATTATAAATTAGTTGGTCAGACTTGACTTTGACATATCTAGCTCAAATCTGTTTTCAAACAACTTTGACTTTTTCTGTTCAAATTTTTTTCTTTTTGGCAACTTTTGACTTTTTAGAAGCCAATGGTTTCTAATAGAAACTCGTACTTGTTAAATTCTTCTTATATGGCAGTTGCGGTGGTGGAGACCATGGAGGTTATCAAAGATCATAGTTTTGTCATTTGAGGATCGTGTTGAGCGGGGTAAAATGGTCAATCAGTATGTTTGGAATTTTGGTGGCCTTTTAAAGATTGGAAGTAATTTGAGCATTTTAGATGCTAATGACGTAGGAAATATTCTCAAATCTTGTCTACAAAAAAATAGATGAAGCAACTCAAAGTAAAATCATAACTTATATTAGATACATTTTTCTATTCTTCCATTCAAGTAAAATCATAACTTATTGGATGAAGCAAGTGGATGTTCGGTTCGGGCTCATTGAGTTGGGCCATAATGGAATCTAACCCAAAGACTCAGCTGTTTAACTATGTGTTATTTAGGTGGAACAGGTCGTTTGAATACGGGTTGAGTTATGAGCTTGAAAAGGTGAATATGAGCTAGAAGATCCTCAAATTAGGTAATGTAAAGATTCTTTAAAGCTAAGGGTATTGAAGAGGTAGGTCCCAACAGAGCCCAGTTGGACCCGCAAGACTCACCTTGAAGAGGGACGTCTGCGCAACTACCAACTGCTTCCGCAGGACCCACCATGCTCAGAGAAGACCTTACGCGCAGTACGCCAGCTGTTCCCGCAGGGAAAGCCTCCCAATGGTAAAGTACCCCGCTTGTTCCCGCAGTTGCGGATACAAGCCATCAGGGAAGGCTACCCGCACTGATAGCAAGGCTACACGCACAAGGCACTAACTCGATACTTCAGTAATGTCACCTGAAGGAATGAGCAAGGCGGGAATACTCCCGCCCAAATGAGCCAGTCCATATGCTTCTGGAAGATCTTTTGTACTATACCTGCCAAGGTATGGGCAAAACAGACGATCTGACCAAAACAGCCCATGAACCAATCACAGGGTGACAGCTCACCGACAACAGTACGAGGAGGAGCACCCTCTAGTACTGTTTGTCACTATTAGCCGCTGCCTATTCACCAATCCTTACTATGGGACGTGCGTAGCCTACAGTTGGTGGAACAGTGCATAGCCGGCAGTAAAGGAACAGTATACAGCCGGCCTTGTCACTATCGGCCGCAGCCTATCCACCAACCAGCATGGCTTGTGCGTAGCCCACTGTTGGTAGAACAGGAATAATATTCAGCCGGCTGTACCTTCTTGGAAACCTACCTTCGGCTATAAATACTCCAACACCTTGGAATGGTAAGGACATCATCTGATATCTCATTATCTTATCTTCTCTAGCAATCTCTTAATATACACTTATATTCAGAGCAATCTAGTCTGATTCTCACGCCGGAGGGTGGTCACAAGGAGGAACCCCCCCTTCTCAGTGACGAGCTTACGGTGTCTGTTTTGCAGGTCACCTGAAGAACAACTTTCTTTGCTCGACCTCATCCTCGTGGGAAACATTACCTAACCCCCAGATTATCCGTAATCTGCCCGGGGTCAACTAGTGTTTCTTCAGGTATTTAGGTAATTTGACATCTACCTTTGCAATAATATGTTACATGCAGGTATCACTTTGAATGGGACCACAAGAAAAAAAAGATTAAGCTCGGAAACCTGATATAATGGTTTTTAGATTTTGATTCATGGTTAATGTTTTCACTGAATATGAACATAAATAAGATGTTATAAACTTATATAAGTTATCTTATTGTAATGTTCAGTTTATGCTGATGTATTAAAAGGAACCGTCCATTCGTAAGCTGACCTGAAGCCGGCACGTGTGACAATTAAGTTTTCCTTTGATGTGAATGTCCAGAAACTGTATAAAACCACTTTACATATATTTGAAAAGTTATTTTCTTTTTTAACTCTATATTTAGATTTTCTATTGGCCTTTCCATTATAATTAGTTTATAATTTATATTTATTAGTGATAAAAAGTTATTATAATATTTATATTTATTAGTGATTAAAACGTATTTAAGTGTATGTTGTTAAAAGTGTTATTAATATTCATTGTATTATTAATAACATGTGATAATTTTGTTATAATTTCCATTATAACTGATTAATTGTATATGTAAGAACTATGATATACATAGACAACGCTAATGCTACTAACTAGAAAACTTAAAAAAAAAATAGAACAATAAAAATAGTAAGAAATCTATATTCTATACAATATATTGATAGATAATTGAAAAGTAAACATAAATGAGTAACGTCTTTCAAGTTGTCTTTTGACCTTAGACAACTCAACCACTTTGTCTCATTACCATTGTTTTTACTCAATCTCCATTAACATCTCTTGCATTAACCTACATAGATTAAGGTGCTTGTCACAAACCGTATAAATGCCTTTGAATTTTCGTTGCATCTCCACCACAAAGTAAACTCATACGATTAAATACCCATTGTGTTCCCGCCGTAACGCGCGAGCTCACTTACTAGTATATGTAACACATATAACATTTATTTTGGTATCATAAACAAATTACTATTCTACCGCGGTGGTAGTATTTCTCCATTATTTCTTTGTGATGATGAATGATGATGGTGACCAAGGTCGAGTCTCGTACCTCTCAACAAATCCAATGTTTTTTAGAGCCCCAAACACTAGAACAATTAAAGGCCAATATAAAAAACAATAATAATAATCTCTTTATATTTCACCCACCTCTTTTCTATTTCTATTTGTCTATTCGGTAGTTTTTTTTAACTAATCTTAAATTAAATTATGTATTAATTCAATGATTATTTTGTTAAAAAATAACAATTTAAGCATGTGTTCCTAATTAGCGCTCAAAACTTGTTTCGTGTTTGTAAGATTAATATTCAGACATTATCTTATCCAATTTATTTTTTCTCGAAATTAAAATGATATAGGTGCATCAAATTTTGTAAACGTCAATGTTAAAAAAAGACCAATATGTGTGTTGTTTTCCACATGATGTTTTCAGTATTCTCCGATCAAGTTGCATCATGACGTGTTTCAACATATTTAAATTGTTGTTGTATTTTTTAAAGACCAAAAAAAAAAATCATGTACTATGTTATATAAAATAGAGTATCTAAAGAGAACTGAAACTATTTTAGTTAAAAATTCAACCTATTCATTTAATTGAATGTGAAGCCAAGTGAATTTTTTTTTTTTTGAAAATTACAACTCTAAATTTTATAGAAAAGTTTTTACTCGGTTTAGATCACCAAAATTCATGGGCCGGCCCTGCATATTTTAATATGTTAACATTTATCTTACAAAAGAAATATCATAAAAACGAACAATTTATTCAATTTAATTTAAGTATACACTATTATGCTTTTAATTAAAAGTGAAACACATTTTGTGATTATTATATATATATGACCCATCATCACAAGTTGGTTTTGAATGTTTTGTGGAAAACCGATGGGCAAAAACATCCCTCAAAAAGGGCTCCTACCCACAATGGTAAGAACATGGTAAAGCGTCAAAAACATCCAAAATCATTATCTAGATACCAACTAATCGTGGGTGGGCCCTTCATTCAATTTGTGTTTCGTACCCGGTCACCTTACTGGGTTACTGGTCGGACCGGTTCGACCGGAATAAGAATCGGATAACTTCGTTTCAGTTAAAAAATTCAGAAAATCGAAACGTTTAAAATTTTTGGAAAGTTAACTATAAATTACAATGTGTATTTATGTATTAAAGTTGGTATCACATTATATATACAATTTCTTTAAACATAAACATTTATATAGTTTATTTATATTAAATATAAACTTGTTACAATTTCCTATAATATCTTATAGACAAGATTTGTTTACTTTCCCCATAATATCCACATACTCAATTCAAACCATACTCCCATTTTCATATTGAATATCTCCTTCACTCTCTTTCTCTCGTTGAAGTTTGCATTTTATTTTTTATTTTTTCAGCTACAACATTTTCAAGAACAAAGAACATTCATCTTCAAGTTTCACTTTGTTTTTCACTTTTTTGTATATCAAATAGATCTGCAATAACTCGTAAGAGTATTGAAGAAGTGGAAAACTACCAGTTTAGTCTCAAAATAGAGAAGTATAGGTTCGATCAGTTCATCCGACAATCACTTGTAACAGGCCGAGTTTTTTAGAAACGAGCCATAAGGTGTTAACTGGATCGCTTGTGTCACCGATTATTCCCATTCCAACCGGTCGGACCGGCCGGTCCGGTACAAGTTTAAAAACATTGTAAATAAGTAAAGACTAAAGAGGGATCTCCATCCAAGGGTGGTGGTTTTTTACTTTTTTTTTATCTAGGTTACTTTTGAAACATTAAGTAGACAGTTATACGGTCACATCATAACAGAAGACCAAACATTAAAATAAATTATAATAGTCAAACCAATTTGAATTATTGACGTTTGAATAATAATAAAAACAAAATGTTTGAAAAAGCAAAATCTGTGGTGAAGTGGATACAAGGATCTGAAGTGAAGAAGAGGGTTTAAGGAATTATTCTATAATTAAAACCATAACATAATATTCATTCCACCAACCAACCAAACAAATCTCATGTTTCCTTTCGCGAGGGGGTCTTATTAGGGTATTTTGTAATGCACAAGATGTCCTCACCAGAAATGAAGAACCGGCTACTCAAGACACAGCCAAAAAGCTATCATGTGTGATGAAGTTTGGTGGATCATCTGTGGCGTCTGCTGAAAGGATGAAACAAGTGGCTCACTTGATTCTCACTTTCCCACAACAGCCTCCTGTCATTGTCTTATCTGCCATGGGCAACACCACAAACAAGCTTTTACTGGTTTCTATTATTATTATTCCTATATTTATTTTTATCTTTTATTATATTTGGTTGAATTCACTTCAGGCTGGAGAGAAGGCTGCAACTTGTCTTTCTCTTGTCTCTGAAATTGAAGAATTGACCTTTGTCAAAGACCTCCATTATAGGTCGGTCACTTGATTATCCGTTTTAATTACCTCATTTCAACTTCTTACACATTACTTTACTGACGGATTTTGCATTCTCAGGACGGTGGATGAGCTTGGATTAGAGACAACACTCATTACACGTACATCTCTTAATTATGTTATATTCTTTGTAACATCAATCAACTGCTATCTTATTTACGTTGATCAAATGCCCGTTGTAGGAGTCTTCAACAAATCGAATTTTGTAATTTTGAACATGGATTCGAATTCGAAATTAATTCAACAAATTCCATTCGAATTTAAAATTCAATTCGATTTGAGAATGTGATTCGAGTTCAGTAAAAAAAATAAAGAAAAGCAAACTATTTTGATTCCAATATCAAAACCACCACAAAGTTGACTTCTTTGAACAACAAAAAATACAAGTCTGTATAAACAAAGAAATCATATCCTATTATCCTAAATATTTAAATGGGTAACGTCTAATTACATGAATTAATAACCAAAATGATACACTTTCATTTTTTAGCATTTAGAACTTAAAAAGACTTTTGTAGTTTTTCTTTTTATAAATATGAATAACTGTAATAAAAATATTCTATAATTTGAATTCAAATTTAAAATCATAAATTTGTATCCCGTTTGAATTTCGATTACTTAATCGAATTCAAGTGATTGAAAACTGAATTCGAACCTTCAAATTTGAATGCGAGTCGAGTCAAATTTCGAGTTCCATGTCCAATTCGAATGTTGAACACACCTAGCCTGTTGTGCTAATATATTTAGTAACTTTTATCTTACATTTGTCTTTCTTGCAGAACACTTGGAAAAACTAGAGCGGTTACTTAACGGGATTTCTGTACTGAAGGAATTCACACTGCGTGCCAAAGATTACCTAGTCTCATTTGGGGAGTGCATGTCCACAAGGATTTTTGCTGCATATTTGAATAACATCGGTGTCAAAGCACGCCAAGTATGTGGTTAATTTGCACTATTTTCTAATTTCTAATTTGAAATGCATTCTGGAATATGGTTCATATTTATGGAACAAGCATCTGGATCTGACTTTGTGTTTTTGTGGCAGTACGATGCATTCAAAATGGGTATCATAACAACAGATGAGTTTACTAATGCAGATATATTGGAAGCAACTTATCCAGCTGTAGCAAAGAGACTAAATGGTGACTGGATTACGGATCCTGCAATCCCTATTGTTACTGGCTTCCTTGGAAAGGTCTTCTATATACATACATAGTCTACGCTTGTTTCTGTCATCAACTTCCTGAAAATAGTTTTCTTCTTTAATATCCATTTGTTGTTAATTTCATAAATTGTTCATAGGGTTGGAGAACTTGTGCTGTGACTACACTGGGCCGAGGTGGTAGCGATTTGACTGCCACCACCATTGGTAAAGCACTTGGGTTGAGGGAAATTCAGGTTAGTGAACAACCCAAATTTAGATATTAATGAAAAATATGTGAAGTTGTTGAATTGGATCTTTAATTTTGTGCGCTTTTATCTTGTAATTACACGCTAGAAGTGCTCTATAGAATCATCATACAGCCCTTTTTATTATTATTACAGCAGATTATATGATTCCAATAATTTTTTGAAATCACATAATTGCTTACAAACTGCACATCCAAACACCCCATTACAAATTTCATATGATTTGGCAAAAAAGTACTTAATGCATTCATTACAGGTATGGAAAGATGTGGATGGTGTCTTGACATGTGACCCCAATATTTACTCGGGTGCTGAACCTGTCCCATATTTAACATTTGATGAGGCAGCTGAACTTGCATATTTTGGTGCTCAGGTATTGCTCAACTTGCATAGTTAGAGGTGGCAATCGTCATCCATGTACTCTTAAATCGTTCAGCAGCCATCCAAAAGTCATTTTTAATCCACTCAACAACCTAGTAAATCGCTTTATTCCAAAAATTAGTTTGTTACTGTAACAATATACCTGTTGTAGTTAAATTAAACACTATGTAGAAACTTACAAATGAAACAAAAGGTTCTTTCGGGACAAACTGACTTGTACAAAAAATCAATTGTTTTGACCCACCCACCATTTTGATTTATTGACACCTCTGTACAACTAAACAAATTATGATGTGATCATTTTTTTTATGCTCTTTCAATAGGTCCTACATCCACAGTCGATGAGGCCCGCAAGAGAAGGCGATATACCTGTTAGGGTCAAAAACTCTTATAACCCTGACGCTCCAGGCACCTTGATAACTAAATCAAGTGATATGAGTAAGGTAAGTAACACTATACTCTTGATAAAAGATTGTAAAACCTAGGTGCTAGTTAGAATTCAGAACGTTTTAATAAGACTAATATTATGTCTATTTATCTCATTTTCAGGCAGTACTAACCAGCATTGTTCTGAAACGCAATGTCACCATGTTAGACATTGTTAGCACCCGTATGTTGGGTCAATACGGAATTCTTGCTAAGGTAAAAAAAGTCATAATTAACGTCTACTCTTTTTGGTTGCCCCCACAGTTTTTAAATCTGCAATGGGTACATGATTCAGGTTTTTTCAATTTTTGAGGATTTGGGTATATCCGTGGATGTTGTAGCTACGAGTGAAGTTAGCATTTCTTTAACTTTAGATCCTTCAAAGCTTTGGAGTAGGGAGTTGATTCAGCAGGCAAGCGTATGATACCATTCCCAATCTGATTAAGTGATTACATATATAGTTCAGTTTGGTGTGAAACGTTTGAATGTTTGTGCAGGAACTTGATCATGTTGTAGAAGAACTTGAAAAAATCGCCATAGTGAATCTCCTTCAACACAGATCGATTATTTCACTGATTGGGAATGTTCAGAGGTCGTCAGTTGTACTAGAGAAGGTATGCCTTATTTTGAATCTTGCACCAATTGACTTGGTGGTTTCTGGAACTGAGCACTTTGTATGATTTTGATAATAGGCATTCCAAGTTCTTCGTGTGAATGGAGTGAATGTTCAGATGATATCCCAAGGAGCATCAAAAGTGAATATATCACTCATAGTAAATGACAACGAGGCAGAAAGATGTGTGAAAGCTCTGCATTCGGCATTCTTTGAAAGTGATGCGTCCGACGCCAATTGATTCATTCATTCGTAACAATAAATTAGCAATGCAGATTGTTTTTTTGCTTAGATTTAAACCACCTGTTTTGAACTTATTATAATCACTATTGATGTATTAGGAATAATTGGTATGCAATTTTATGGGATTATCCCTCTTTCCTTTTCAAGTAGGTATATGATGCATTATGAGAAAAAAGCTCAACGAGTGTGGCAGGCTTTAAGTTACAAATTCACATCTATATTTTCAACGTTCTTTAATGATATATAATCTCTTGGTGTAAATAAGCCAAGCCCGAGCTTGAGCTTGGCTCATATAACTCAAAAGAGCTCGAGCTTGACTCGTTCAACCCATGCTTTTTGGACAGATTGCACTTTTGTCGTTAAACGTGCTTTTAAGGTATAAACAAATCGGTAAAAGTAACCAAAGGTGTAACTGAGAGTCCAGGTTTTACTCTCCAAGTGTTCTCAATAAAAAGATTTGACCTTGTGTTTGTCCCTGATAAAAAAAAAAGGATCGCGTTTGTGAGTGTCCTTTTTAAAAAGTTAGTGTCCTTAATATAAAATCAGGCATGCACAATTACACAAAAATTGCTCTTGTATTATATGTTAAGTAACCAAAAGGGTTTGTAGATATGTTGAAGGATTGAAACCAAGCAAGGACAAAATGGATTGACTTACATAAAGTCAAACTGTGGTGTTACTTCACAATATATATAGGATTATGACACACAACAAATGGTGATCATGTAACAACTGACTTGATGGAAGCATGTAACAAACACTGAATCTAAGATTTAGCTCTTTTAAGTACCGAAAACATCATAACAGCCAAACTGTTAACTTACACTCAATTCGTTGCTTATATGATTAAAACATAATTTCAATCTTCTTTTTTGGTTTGATAAGTAGTATGAGGAAGTGATGATTGTGGGTGCGGAAAGAGCAACTTCAATCTAGAGGCATCAACACCGTTCGTTCAAGTAGTATCTAATTAACCATTTGGCTCTTATAAACCCACGACGGCCGTAGAGTGCAAGAGCTCCTTTATCTATAACTTATGCTTCCAATGTAACCTTCAAATATACCAATGCAATAGAGGTTGGAAATAATAATAATAATAATAATAATAATAATAATAATAATAATAATAATAATAATAATGTCTTTGCATCTAGAATCATTAAAGAAGAGATTAATATAATATAATATAGTACAATACATGTTGATAACTTGATTTCATCATGACTTTAATGGGTCTGGTAACAATTTCAGTAACTGCAATGCAATGAATACCAGTTCGGTAACAAGTTCACTCTTGTAGCTCACGTATTATATCTCCGATCCATCTAATGTCTCCGGCGCCAGTCTACTTGTCTCCATTGTTTTGCCGTGGCAGGCAAGGACTTCACAAAAGAGGCACCTTAAAAATCAGTCGAGCTGAACTCAACTTTGTCTGGGGGCTCAGCTCGTTTTGACTTACCAGGGATCGAGCTGAGTTTGGCTCGTGATTTGTTTTTCAAGCTCAAGCTCAACTAAGTTATTATTTAATAATTAACTAATGCATTATTAACTATTTTTGTATATTTTGAAAAAAAAGGCACCTTAAAATAAGCCCAAGTTCGGCTGTGCGGTGTGAAACTGAGACATAAAAGTTCAAAAGAGGTAAAACCTAATAATGCACAAGGCTCGTTAAGGCTCGATGGACCTAAACGAGCTTCACATCAAAGGCTCAAGCTCGGGCTTGATAATCAAACAAACTTTATTTGAGACTCGGGTCACTAGTAACTTATTTGAAAAAAGAACATATATTATTAGTATCACAATCAAATTCATGGGACTTTATTCTCACAATTTGTTGATGCTATATAGCAAGGATTCTAGTTTCTAGAGCCACATTTACCACATTGAGTTGAGGAAGTGTTATGTTATTGATTTACCGTTAGATATTTTTGTTACTTTAAGGCTTAGGATCCTCCCACACCACTTGAAATCCTCACACACCATTTTTTTTCCTATACGGCAAGTATAGGGCTATACGGTTGTATAGCACCTGAATCGTGTCAATTTGTGTCTGATGTTGTCGGTCATCGTTTATAGTGCCTCGTATAGCCCTATATGGGTCGTATAAGCCTATACGGGTCGTATAGGCCTACACGGGCCGTATAGACAATTTTTTTGATATTCTTTTTTGATGACTATATATGCGATTTATGACTTTAACATCATATGTAGCATTCATCGTATAGACAATTTTTTTGATGACTATATATTTAATATATGTGATTTATGACTTTTAACATCATACGTAGCCATCATCCAGATATATTATTTGACTTGCACCATATTTTGTTTCTATCAATTTTAGCCGTTCTCTTTTTCGACTCTTTCATGTGTTGTTTCACTTATATAGAATTATGTTTTATATTGAAAAGTTGAATGATATGATATTTTAAAATAAAATAAATTGTCTATTAATATTTACATAACACGACGGGCTAAGTAATTTGTAGTTGTACCCTAAAAAAATTCGTTTAAGATCATATTATTTTACACTTTATAATAGTCCATACATAATAGTCTATACGGGCCGTATAGCAATACGGCTCGTATAGGCGTTTTCTGGTAGCGATTAACAGTGGTCAAAAGGCAGTCTGAATTTTTCTGCAAATGATTCATATACGGTCGTATAGCCCTCTACGAGCATATAGGTTTTATGGTTTGTCAGGGAGCATTACGAGCCATTTAATGCCTATACGGCTCGTATAGTTCTATACGGTCATATAGGCTACAAAAAGCTGATTTTTTCCCTGGCGTGATGGTGGTGTATGAGGATTATATCCCTACTTTAATCAAAGTTATTTCAGTTTGAAGCTGGGGGCTTCTTGCACAACAGCTCAAAGAAAAGAAGCTATTGGTTTTGCAATTGATAATACAGTTGTGAAGAATATCAAGATTCAATTAGATTCTGAAATTACTTTAGTTACAACCAACTACAAATTTATGAATGTCTTAGTGGGACATACATGTATTTTTCTTTCTTGCACTCTGATCATCTATGTATTTACTTGTTGTGCCCTAATACCGACGACCACCTGAGGTTGATAACAGTTCTTTACTGGCCTTCTTTCCTTTTTCACTGAGTCGCTTGCCTTGTTAACCCGCAGACATAAAATGATAAAAATAAATGAGACCATCTAATACCCAATATGCATGGTTTTGATAAAAAGACAACATGATTACCAGCTGAAACACTACTTGAGAACAGTGGTCTATCCTCCATTGTTGGAGGGCTTGATGATGATGAACTTACCAAAGCTTCAAATCAAAATGCATCAGAACAGGAATAATAATATTAGTATCTTACCTTCAAAGTCATCCAAGGAGTATGCAGGTAAATAAATAATCATAGGATGATTGTGTGTTGTCTACTACTGCCACGTAATGTGAAGCAGCAGCAACAGCAGCTTCTGCTTTGATTTTTTCTGTGTGCTTCTTAAATCAAGTAAAAGCGTGATAAGCGTTATGCTAAAAGGTAATCGATAAACCCGAATTCTATGGAAATACCTAAGACTAAAGTATAGGTTTCTTAGGTCGTTTTGGAGGATATCAAGATCAACTATTGGGTGACTCAAATTGAGATATGTGGGGGTAAGGTACCAAACACACTATACAAATAATAAGTCAAAGGGAGAAACCCTCTGAAAGAGTATCATCCGCGAAGTAACATAGGTCCCATGCGGAGGAAATACTTGTAGCAATGAGAAATAATAAAGCACAGCGGAAATCTCACCATAGACAGACACGTGGCAGAAAACCATTGCTTAATAACTCTGGCAATCGTATGGACGCATGATGGACCAATAGGAATGGGCAGGCGTAGTACTTGCACAGAAAAAAAGAATATAATACGCTAGACTGTCCAACCAATCAGAAGGGAGTATCATGCTCAGCCATGAGAATGGAAGCTTCCACTGAGTGGGACAGCTGGCCAAACCATTCTCCACCCTTCGGCTATAAATACATAATGAAGTCTAACAGTAAAAGGATTCCTCACTCTCTGAATTATCAAGATATATTCATATCACTTACCATACTGATTCTCACGCCAGAGGGTGGTTATGAGAAGACCCCCCCTATTCCCCTTCTCATAACGAGCTCACGGTGTTCAGTTTTGCAGGTTAGGTCATCTGTTAGAACTCGCAACTGTCCGTATTAATACATTGGTAAATATTAAGTTGAACCTCTAAAGGTTAGTTTATATATTAATCCATTCTCGGGTGAGATATTAGGTTTACCCCTATCGGGTTGGACTTAGTGTTTCTTCATTGGCGTCATCCATATCGGCTAGAACTGAAAAATCAGTAATCAAGCATTATGAGTTCCGGCAGACCTCCCCCAACGACACCCCAATCTTCCAACCATGTAGGACCCAACTTAGATGGCCCCTCGGAAGGAAGCTTGAGGCAAAGAGAAGATTATATCGAGATCGAACGTCCTCAACAAGACACATCGTTCCATTTCGCGGAAGCCCGTTTTGGTGGCCAGAAAAGTCCCTTCATAACATAAGACAAGGAAGAAGACCAAGTAATGTGGCTAAAGAAGGAACAAGAAAGAACAACAGAAAATTCGAGAGGAAGTTGGAACAACAAGAGAGAAGACAGGAAAAGGAAATCACCCCGCGAGCCATTGCCTTTTCAGGAGATGACACGGAGTTATCGGATGATGAGAGACACCCTCGTCGCTGCGAAAACGAAAGGCAAGGAAGCCACAGAGACTAGCAAAACGACAAGGAAGAAGCCAATAAAGGTCTCCTAACTTAATTCGAGTGGCTAAGTCAAGGAACAAAAGAGGGAAAAGCCTGGAACCAAAAAGCGGAAGTGATGGAGAAAGTCATGGGGCCGAGAGACCAAGCGCGGGAGGAAAAATATTTGAACTATTATCCCGAAGCGGACGCGAATTTCTCTAAACCTTACAAGCCAAAAGCTTTCGCGGAAAGATCTAAGTTCATACAAAAGATATCAAAAGCTCCACTACCTTCCAACTCAAAACTACCATCCGCAGTAGGAAAATATGATTGGATGACCGACCCAAGTGACCATTTACAAAGTTTCGTATAAGCCTGAGGAGTGGCAGTTTGGACATTGCCCGTATGGTGCCATATGTATGCCCTCACCCTCCACTACGCAGCTAGGAAATGGTTCGAGATACTCCCGGAAGGTCAGATCACGAGCTTTGAAAACTTGGTAGCAAAATTTTCTATACACTTTAGTCAGCAGCGTAGGCATACCCGCAATCCCGCCAATATACTGATGGTGTTCCGCTGTGACAATGAATCCATTGAAGATTTCATCACGCGGTATAAAACAAAGGCCTCAAAATAGGAGGAGTAAACGAAGACATGATGAGAGTCGGCTTCCGCCAAGGAGTGTGGAACAACGACCTCATCCGGTGCTTGTCAGGAAGAGATGGCATGCCAAAGTCATGAAACGAACTCATGAGAGCAGCAAAAGTGTACGCTAACACCGAGACATCCTGATCTTGAGCCGCCAACAACTCTGCAATTATTATATCCCACTCCTCCACCTCTAGCATCTATCCCGAAAACCACAAAAGTCCTGGCCGCAAGGACCACTGCAGACCACCATCGGGAAAATATCAGTGTTGTTTTTGTATCACATTATAAAATATAAATAATTTTTAAATACTTATAATTGGAAAACTATCAACATACGGTTTGTACTCTTTGCTATAGGGTTCGTATAGCTAAGTAACTTTATATTGATTTGTTGGTGGATTGATGGGTCGATTTGTTGGTGAAATGCAAGAAGATTCTTTTGAAAAAGATAACATCACACGGATATATGGTACATATAGCAGTTACCATACATTTCATATTATTTTCTATATGGTTCGTATAGGCAAGTACATTATTACAGATAGATTTAGTTGAAACTAACATTTTCTTTATTTGAATTCTTAATAAGTTAAATCTTCATATGTTGGAGGTCGTGCTACTGATTCTTTATACGCTTGTTGACGTGTTTTGGAAAGAGTCTCCCATGCGGCTGCATCACTTGTTCTAGAGAATGTCCAAAGGTTGTTTGTAATTGTCATTGGATGGTCTTCTTGACTTTCTACCATGTAGACGTGAATGTCATCCACAAGCGCAATTTTTATGATTTTATGTTGCCTGAACTAGTTTGGACCTCTCCACATCGAGAAACAGGTTGAACTGCCATCATAGCTATTTGATAAGAAATGAACAGTTACACCAATTTGTTGGCAATCAACCCCGTTTCTGGCATATGCATCTAGTGTTTTCGGGGTGCAAAACCACTTCCAAACCAATTTAAGGACTCATATATAGTATCGTAATCGCCTGCAAAATGATAAGTGTACTAGTTTTTAAACTTTGTTATCTCTTCAATAAGTAGTTCCCGTATCATTTTCCATTTATCTTCACCATACCCCAAAGTAGTAGCAATCGCCCAAAGTCCACAGTTTCCATCACCCAAAACGTTATCCATGTGTGTAACATACCTACAAAAGAATTCAGGAATATTACGAAGACATTCGTATTTATCTTGCAACATTTGATATGAAACACTGTTTTGGGTGAAGTCGATGAAGTCGTTGTCAGGTACACTTGCATGGTTGTAGGTGCTATTATAACAAACCACAAAATAAATTAAAGGAAAAAGTAAGGAAATGAAAGGAGAGAAAATTCCATCCCACAATGGTGGAGGAAGGAAGATGGGAAGCTTCCACCATGATATAAATAGGAGTGTAAGTTCTTGTCCCACATCGCTAGATTATAAAACTAGTGAGTTCTTTATAAGAAAGAAAATTCATATGTTAATGTTCTTATAAGACAAACCACACCCAGTGGTCCTAGCGGAGGGTGCGAAGCACCCGAACGCGCACGAGCACGGGCTCGGGCGAAGTGTGACGGGCGCAATGTGGCGCTTTGATGGCGCACTTTGCACTTAAGGGCCGCCTTAGTATTTTTGTGGAAAATTAAGATTTTTAATAATCCTTCCATCGCAATACGCGGCGGGTTTAGATTAGCGTCATCGCGTAGCGCGATGACGTGTAAGTTATCCAGAAACATTATGGCGTTGCGATACGTGATGATCTATCAAAGTAACACCATCGCGTATCGCGACGTGGAAGTTACACAAACGAGACACGCTGCATGCCACGTGGAGTGCCACGTAGCATGCCTAGAGCTGACTCGGCGAAGCTATAGATTCTTCGCGATACGCGATGACATTTGTTTATGTTCATTGCGTATCGCGATGGGTTTCAGAATTTCCGATAAATAGGGAGGAAACGGGACACATTCTTCTTCGTCCAAAACTTCTGTTTCTCTATGAATTTTCATACATATAAGTGGTATAATACCGAGTGTCGTAACGATATCTTATACGATCGAAAGAAACTTATATATACGAATCCAAAAGCTCTTCCTATTAAGGTAAGACATTGTGCCATCGTGTAAAGTTTCTAATCTCGTGATTATCGTTATGATTATTGGTTTTATAATAATCTAGATATACTACATTGTGTTTATCCTAGGTGCTTAATACCAAGAGGCGTTTTCTTTAATTGTAAACTTGCAAGGTGAGACATTCGATTTTTTGTACCACTCACACTTGCATCAGACAAATGTTTTTCCGACACTGTCGTGATGATTTCAAAACCTATAAAACTCATGGCAGATGGTCTAAATGTTTCCAAATATATTTTTAAAGTATTTTAAATACATTACAGTGATTAAGTCTCTGTAGACTTACATGATGATTACTACTGGTATTGTGGGGTTTTGTATACAAGGCTTGCCTACTGGGCTACACGTTACTTATTGGACAAATGTTAGCCAATAAGTATTATGACCACAGTCATAGATACGGTCGAGTGACAAGTACCTTTCGGTAATTTGTACGCAGGCAGGTGTAAAAACATCTTAATGCTGTAACTGTAAAACGTGTCATTTACAAATGAATGTACTCACCAGTATTTCTTGCTGATCAAATATTTTAAACATGTTTCAGGTGACTTGTTAGAGACAAAGGAATGATTCCTGCGGGCTTCCAGCTTAAATAAGTGGCTTGTCACCAGACTAAAGAAACGTGTTTTGTAAATTAGGGTTTATCCCTATACAGTTTATGTTTGTATCAAAATGGGTTTAAATTCCCAGTTTATAATAAAATAAACATGGTGTTTTTATAACTCTGATCATTTTTCCTAACTACGGTTCTGATGAAATATTCCGCTGCAAAATAATTTAATAAACACCGATACAACCAATCAATGTTCACGGCTTCCATCCCAGTGTATAGGGGTCGGGGTCTGTGACAGCTGAAGTGGTATCAGAGCCACTGGTTTAAGCAATATGGGTATTTTAATAATACCTAATTTTAAAATGAAGAGCTAGGAAATACATGGATTAACCTATGTATTAACCATACAGATAAGATTCTAACCACACGTGAAAACAAATACTATTTTCTTTTGGAGTTCGTTGTTTTATTGTTTTTGGCTTAACAACATGAGTGAGCTAGTTGAAGCATTTGAAAATATATCCTTTAACACTACGGATATGAAAGAAGGACAAACTAGTGAACAACACTCTGAACCCATGGTCTTTCAAGCACAACAACCTGTAGAAAAACCAAAGCCCAAAAGAAGAAGAAGGCTCAAAGACTGGCAAAGAGGGTTGAGAAAATATAAGAAAGGAAGAACCTCAGTTATACAACCACCACCACAACCTGAACCACCAACTCAACCACAACCAATTGAACCACCACCAACTTTACCACCACCCCTTTCAATAATACCAATGCTGGAGCGACTAGGCAGATACCTAGATGAATGTGAAATCTTTCAACCAATATTCAACGATATAGGTGCTGCAAGCTCCAGCAACCTTAACATACCATCCCAGGACCCGAATAATACACTCCTCCCTGATGATATTATCAACCAAGACCATCTGGAAGAATGGTGGACGAATGATTGGCAATATCAAACGATGACGACAAACCCATATGCACTATTCCAAGCTGAAACCTCAAACTACTCCAACATGACACCAGAAATGACGGCTGAGCTCCGTCATTACGGGGAAGAATTAATAGATACTGGGAATAGACTGAGAAATATGGGGGGAGAACTTAACCTGGAAATACTACGACCGAGAACCATACATATAAACCATATATATAATATTTATATGTTCATTATCGTAATGTCTTTGATAAAAAAAAGTGTGTATGTATGTAGGAAAAGTGTGTAGTGAGGCATATATGTAAAGTGTGTAGATGTAAAATATAGTGTTGCATATATATATATATATATATAAAGAGTAAATGTCGCAAAGATCGACGATTTTGACATATTCTGTGCCTATGTGTTATTTTATGCTTATGTGTTATAAATATCTTGCTTACCTTATTATTTGATTACAATATTAATAATTCCTTTCTTGTATGTAATTCAGATGTCGAACGAGCACAATCACGAAAACGAGCACAATCACAAAAATGAGCATAATCACGAGAACGAGCATAATCATGAAATTCATAATCAAGAAAATCGTCTGAATACGAATGCTATTGAAAATATGATAGCTCTGAAAATCACTGAAGCAATTCCTTTAATTTCTGATGCTATTAAGCAACCCGTTTATGTAATTAGGCATAAGACCGAGAGTAATAAACGCAAGGCTAACACTGAGGCTAGTCATAGTGTGAATAGAGGAAATACCAACCCATTACCCAAAAAGTCAAAAGTTCTTGGTTTTACTTACAAGGATTTCTTATCCTGTAAACCAACCGAATTCTTTGGAAATGAAGGACCTATTTCAGCACTACGCTAGTTAGAAAAGACAGAAGCTATAATAAGAATTAGTAAATGTACAGAAGAAGATAAAATAATATATGCTTCTAACCACTTCATTAATGAAGCAATGGAATGGTGGAATACAGTCCTCCAGTCAAAGGGAAGTCACATAGTCTATACTATGACCTGGGAAGAATTTAAAGAAATAGTAGAAAGGAAATTTTGTCCTCCTCATGAAAGAGAAAATATTGCTACTATGTTCTTAAACCACAAGATGGAAGGTGTGAAGTGTCGTGAGTATACGACAAAATTCTTCGAATATGCAAGAATGGTACCGGCTTTGGCTTCGCCAGAATCAGTACTAATTTCTAGTTATATTTGAGGATTAGTAAGTGAAATCCGCGATCTGGTAAAGTTAGCTAGACCTCAGACTATTGAAGAAACAGTTGAATGAGCTAATTCCATGACAGACGGATTAATCCGAAGTCCAGAAGAAAACAAAAAGAAAGATCTAGCCCAGAAGATTACCCAAGAATTTCAGAAGAAAGGAACAAGGAAATCTTATGCTCATCCTTTCTGTAAAATTTGTAGAAAGAGGCATAGGGAGATGCGCTTTCAAGAAAACTAAGTATTGAAATTATTGTAAAATGGCTGGACATACGGATGAAGAATGTAGAAGAAAAGAAAGTCGTGTTTGCTACAACTATGGAGAACCTGGCCACATCCGTCTAAAAATGTCCAAAACTGATAAAGGTGTCTGACAAAAAAGCAAAGAACACAGATGGAGCTAAGAAGAATGCACGAGCTTTTCAGCTTACTGAACAAGAAGCAACAAAGATTCCAGACGTCATTGCGGGTACTTTCCTTATCAATAACGTTTACGCTAAAGTATTGTTTGATTCCGGAGCAAATCAAAGTTTTATAAACACGAAGTTTTGCCAAGCCTTAAATCAACCATTAACCAAACTTAATCAAGTCTGCACGGTAGAAATGGCCGATGAAAATTCCATTCATATTCATGAAGTACTTCAAGAAGAAAACATAAACTTATTAGGCTACAAGTTTAAAGCAAATTTACTCCCAATGAATTTGGCTGGATTCGATGTCATATTAGGAATGGATTGGTTAGCATCCAATCATGCTCGAATCCTATGTAATACAAATTCTATTGAAATCCGCACGCCAACGGGAAAAATCATTACCATTCAAGGAGATAAAACGCTCAAGCCTAGAAAGTTTTTATCAGTAATGAAAGTGGCAAGCTATCTAAGAAAACAAGGCGTAACATATATGATTTTCTGTAATCATTAGCGCCAAAGGAAAAGAGCTAAAAGAAATTCCGGTAGTATCGGAATATTCTGACGTCTTTCCAGAAGATTTATCTGGACAACGCCTGATCGTGAAGTTGAATTTAGAATACATATAATACTAGGAATATTGCCAGTTGCTAAAGCACCATATAGATTAGCGCCAACAGAGATGTTAGAACTAAAGAAACAATTAGATGAATTGTTAGAAAAAGGTTTCATACGACCTAGCTCATCACCCTAGGAATCACGAGTGTTGTTTTGTCAAAAAGAAAGATGGGTCAATGGGTATGTGTATCGATTATAAAGAATTGAATAAAGTCACAGTTAAGAATCAGTATCCCTTACCGAGAATTGATGATTTATTCGATCAACTCTGAGGAGCTCGATATTTCTCTAAAATTGATTTACGCTCAGGATACCATCAATTAAAAGTACAAGAAGAAGATATTCCTAAAACAGCTTTTAGGACAAGATATGGTCATTACGAGTTTACACTCATGCCATTTGGTTTAACTAATGCACCAGCTGCATTCATGGATATGATGAACCGAATATGTAAACCATATTTGGATAAATTTGTAATCGTTTTTATAGATGATATACTTATTTATTCCAAAACTAGTGAAGATCATGTCAAACATCTTCATACACTTTTAACACTATTGAGGAAAGAGAAGCTTTACGCTAAATTCTCAAAGTGTGAGTTTTGGTTACAGGAAGTACAGTTTCTAGGACACTTTATTAACCATAAAGGTATTCACGTGGACCCTGCTAATATAGAAGCTATTACAAAATGGGAAATTCCTAAGACTCCTACAGAAATTAGAAGTTTCTTGGGATTAGCAGGATATTATAGACGCTTCATTCAAAATTTTTTCCGAATAGCAGTTTCGTTAACCAAGTTAACATGTAAGAATGTCAAGTTTGAATGGGGACCTAAACAAGAAGAAGCTTTTGTAACTTTAAAGCAAAAGTTAACAAATGCCCCGATACTCGCACTGCCCGAAGGAACTAAAAATTTCACAGTTTGTTGTGATGCTTCTAAAATAGGACTGGGATGTGTACTAATGCAACGTGAAAAAGTTATTGCTTACGCATCTAGACAGTTAAAGAAGCATGAAGAGAATTACACAACACATGACTTAGAATTAGGAGCAATAATTTTTGCCCTAAAGATCTGAAGACACTATCTATATGGTAGTAAGTTTACTGTATTCACAGATCATAAGAGTTTAAAATATATTTTTGGGAAAAAGGAGCTTAACATGAGACAAAGACGCTGGATGGAAATTCTTAGCGACTATGATTGTGAAATCCAATATCGTGAAGGCAAGACTAATATAGTAGGCGATGCATTAAGCAGAAAAGAGCACGAGAAACCTAAAAGAATGCGAGCTTTAAGGTTAGAAATTCAAATCAATTTAATTGATGAAGTAAAGAATGCTCGAAAACAAGCAATAGAAGAAAATAATATTGCTAATGAGAAAAGAAATGATACCATTGATCTACTTGTCAAAGGAAATGATGAAATTCTCCGAATGGGGAATAGGATCTGGATACCAATCATAGGAGGATTAAGAGAAAAGATTCTCGAAGAATCCCATAAATCCAAATACACAATGTATCCTGGAAGAGATAAAATGTATCAAGATTTGAAGAAAATCTATTGGTGGTTAGGAATGAAAAAGGACATAACTAGTTATGTTTCAAAATGTTTAACTTGTTCACAAGTTAAAACAGAACATCAAAAGCCATCAGGATTACTTCAACAATTAGAAATGCCAGAATGGAAGTGGGAATTACTAACAATAGATTTCGTTAGCAAATTACCTACCACAAGAAGAGGTAATGACACAATCTGGGTAATTGTGGATAGATTAACAAAATCAGCTCATTTTATACCAATGAAGGAAACTTTCAAAATGGAACAATTAGCTAAGCTATATGTAGACAAATTTGTCTCATTACATGGAGTTCCATTATCCATTGTATATCGGGATAGCCGTTTTACTTCTCATTTTTGAAAAAGTTTCCAAGTAGCTATGGGAACAAAATTATACTTGAGTACAGCATACCATCCACAGACTGATGGTCAAAGTGAAAGGACCATACAAACATTGGAAGACATCCTAAGAGCATGTGTAATAGATTTTTGTGGAAATTGGGATGACCATTTACCACTAATAGAATTCTCCTATAATAACAGTTATCATACAAGTATTAATGCTGCCCCATTTGAAGCCCTTTATGGACGAAGGTGTAGAACTCTAGTATGTTGGGCAGAAATAGGAGGAAAACAATTATCAAGTCCTGAAATCATTCAAGAAAGTACTAAATAGATAAATCAAGTTAAGGAGAGATTAAAGACCGCACGAGATCGTCAGAAAAGTTATGCAGATCATCGACGCAAACCATTGGAATTTCAAGTTGGATACAGGGTGCTACTAAAAGTATCTCCATGAAAAGGAGTAATCCGATTCGGAAAGAGAGGAAAGTTAAGTCCATGATTTGTTGGACCATTTCAAATTATCAAACGAATTGGACCAGTAGCCTATCAGCTAGAATTACTAGAGGAAATGTCAGGTATACATGATGTATTTCATGTAAGTAACTTAAGGAAATGTTTAGCTGATAAATCACTAAAAGTAAACTTCAAGATATAAAGGTAAATGAAAAGTTGAAATTCATTGAGAAACCTCTGCAAATTGAAGATAGAAAGATCAAGAATCTCAAGCATAAAAGAATAGTTCTGGTCAAAGTGAAGTGGGATTCAAAACGTGGGCCAGAATATACTTGGGAATTGGAATCAGAAATGAAATGGAAGTACTCACACTTATTCCAAGTAAATCTCGAGGACGAGATTCAAAATAAGGAGGGGAGACTATAAACAACCACAAAATAAATTAAAGGAAAAAGTAAGGAAATGAAAGGAGAGAAATTCCATCCCACATTGTTGGAGGAAAGAAAATGGGAAGCTTCCACCATGATATAAATAGGAGTGTAAGTTCTTGTCCCACATCGCTAGATTATAAAAATAGTGAGTTCTTTATAAGAAAGAAAACGCATATGTTAATGTTTTTATAAGACAAACCACACCCAGTGGTCTTAGCGGAGGGTGCGAAGCACCCGAACGCGCACGAGCACGGGTTCGAGCTCAGGCGAAGTGTGACGGGCGCAATGTGGTGCTTTGATGGCGCACTTCGCTCACATCGCCGGGAGCCGCTTAAGGGCCGCATTAGTATTTTTGTGGAAAATTAAGATTTTTAATAATCCTTCCGTCGTGATATGCGACGGGTTTAGATTAGCCTCATCGCGTAGCGCGATGACGTGTAAGTTATCCAGAAACATTGCGGCGTAGCGATACCCGATGATCTATCAAAGTAACGCCATCGCGTATCTCGACGCGGAAGTTACGCATACGAGACACGCCGCATGCCGCGTGGCGTGCCACATAGCATGCCTAGGGCTGACTCGGCGAAGCTATAGATTCTTCGCGATACGCAATGACTTTTGTGTATGTCCATCGCGTATCGCGATGGGCTTCAGAATTTTCTATAAATAGGGAGGAAACGAGACACATTCTTCTTCGTCCAAAACTTCTGTTTCTCTCTGAATTTTCATACATATAAGTGGTATAATACTGAGTGTCGTAATGATATCCATCCAATCGAAAGAAACTTATATATACGAATCCAAAGGATCTGCCTATTAAGGTAAAACATTGTGCCATCGTGTAAAGTTTCTAATCTCGTGATTATCGTTATGATTATTGGTTTTATACTAATCTAGATATACTACATTGTGTTTATCCTAGGTGCTTAATACCAAGAGGCGTTTTCTTTAATTGTAAATTTGCAAGGTGAGACATTCGATTTTTTGTACCACTCACACTTGCGTCCGACAAATGTTTTTCCGACACTGTCGTGATGATTTCAAAACCTATAAAACTCATGGCAGATGGTCTAAATGTTTCCAAATATATTTTTAAAGTATTTTAAATACATTACAGTGATTAAGTCTCTGTAGACTTACGGGATGATTACTACTGGTATTGTGGGGTTTTGTATACAAGGCTTGCCTACAGGGCTATTACACGTTACTTATTGGACAAGTGTTAGCCAATAAGTAATATGACCACAGTCATAGATATGGTCGAGTGACAAGTACCTTTCGGTAATTTGTAAGCAGGCAGGTGTAAAAACATCTTAATGTTGTAACTGTAAAATGTGTCATTTACAAATGAGTGTATTCACCAGTATTTATTGCTGATAAAATATTTTAAATATGTTTCAGGTGACTTGTTAGAGACAAAGGAATGATTCCTGCGGGCTTCCAGCTTAAATAAGTGGCTTGTCACCAGAATAAAGAAACATGTTTTTGTAAATTAGGGTTTATCCCTATAAAGTTTATGTTTGTATCAAAATGGGTTAAATTCCTAGTTTATAATAAAAATAAACATGTTGTTTTTATAACTCTGATCACCTTTCCTAACTACGGTTCTGATGAAATATTTCGCTGCAAAATAATTTAATAAACACCGATACCACCAATCAATGTTCACGGCTTCCTCCCATGGTATAGGGGTCGGGGCTGTGACAGCTATCTTGGGATAAACCCATAAAATCATAGGACGGTACAGTTGTATTATCCCGATTGTGGCCAAATGAACTTTGTGTACAAGCCTCTTCATACCCGAATGCACTAAGGCCACCAACATCTGAGTAATACTTGTATAGACTTTGTAAATCACCTCTTAATCCATAGAGAAGAAGATAAACCCATGTGCGTGATAGAACTGTGCCTTGCAGGATGTTGAATGTAATCAGTATCATGTGTGTTAACGTATGAACTGTGCCTTACATGATCTTGAATGTCATCAATATCATGTGTGGTCACATACGAACCGTGTCTTGCAAGATATTGAATGTTAACAAAATCTTGTGTGTTCACATATGAACTGTGAATTGGGGGCTCATCAGGGACCAAAAAACGAACCATGTTTTGTAATATTTTGTTTTTATTTTGTTGAGCCTTTGTAGGTCGACCACGAGTGTTGGTTAGAATTTCTGGCTCTTCGATTATCGTTTCACCGTGGTTCCACAGGGCTCTTATTTTATTCATCAAACTCTTCTGCTGGACTTTGGTGAGAACGTTATATCGGTGCTTCAATGTGTCGAGTACATCATCAATGCATGTATCATTATCTCGAGGAGCAACTGACGTACCAAGATCAAGCTTCATCCAGAACACATTTACGGAATGTAGGGGAATTGGTACACCATTCTTCATACAATCATTTATGAAACAAGCGAATGGCAGACCCAAACCCAACCGTTTCAAACAATCATATGGTCTCCCATGCAAAGCATTTACCTGACCAACTTCTGTTACTATCAAATCTAAAGCCTCTCTAGAAATCTTTCGTAGCAATAGACTAAATATTGGACGCTTATGGTGATGATGGAGAATGATTTGGCTATGTTCTAAGGTTGAGTTTATATTAGCGACTTGCAACTTCACCATGC